>NC_134371.1:69890408-70043668 GCF_035582795.1 Mycteria americana | reverse complement strand
AGTCATGGGACTGGGCAGCATGGCTTGACGTCTTACAGTGGGAAATACGAGTGCAAATCACCAGCCAGAAGAACTGCTTATGACCGGGGATGGGACGTGAACCTGCGCCTGCACCACCTCCTTCACCCCTTCCTGTGCCGGCCCGTGGCCCGTCGGGTGCTGCCCCTGCAGACCACGGCTGTCCGTGGGTCAGAAATAAGCGTACAGGAGGGCAGGGAGGGGATTCCTCAGCTGTGCTCAAGTCACCCCGATGCCCTCCACGCCGTGGGACCAGCCCAGCCCCGCCAGCGTCCCCAGCTCCCACAGCTCGAGGCACAGCGTGGCCGAAATGCCGCAGAAGTCAGCGAACGGCCGATGGGTCCGTTCCTCTGCCGAGCGGGGCTGGGGGCGCGGGAGGAATGGTGCCGCAATACCCTTGGCAGGTACGCATCGCCTTTCCCCTCCCGGGAGAGGCTCACGGGGAAACGCTCTTCGGGGCGGTGTGGCGGTGTGCTCCCCCCCGCTCCCAGCACAACCAGTAACCACCAGTGGGAGTCATCCTGATGGCTGCATCCAGCTTATGCTGGACCTTGAGGACAAATGGCAGCAAAGTAGCCAAGGGCTGCCTGAAGCAGGGATCTAAACCTCTTGCTGATGTGCAAATATGACTGTGAGGCAGTCATCTTACTGCTTAAATAGTGGACAGCCCAGGGCCCTTGGAGCTCTCCTGCACGGCCGCGGGCTGCACGCCAGGATCTCCCCTGGAGCAGGGACGCCTCTCAGGGTTACTCCTCCAGGCCGAGAGATTCCTTGCCCCAACAGATCCTGGGTAAGTGACCAACAGCGGGCTGAACTTTGACATCTTAGCCGAGTGATACAAAGGATTGATTGCACATATCTAATCCTTTAGACATAAACCGCTGACCGCGTCTGGGACTAGGACTGGATCCAGCCGCACCCAGACTCCTCTCTGAGAAGGAGTTTAGGAAGCAAGGGGGTCCTTTCCGAACCTCATGGCTCAACGGGAGGGTCTCCCGGACAGTTTTGTCTGACCCCGTCCTCTATGCAGTAAATAATCAAGTGCACCTCGCCCTCGAATCTTGTTAAAACACTGTCGCATTGAACTTTGTTCTGTATCAGTTCTGTTCTGTATCAATTCTATTCTGTATCAATAAACTATATTTTTACTTCTCTCTAACGAGTGAAGCGCACGCTCGCTCCATCGCGACGGGGGGCGAGCATCCCCTGCCAGGCGCGCAGGGCTCAATGACTCGTGCTGCTGCGACTCCGGAGGCGTGCCGCCGGGTTCAGGCAGGACCGGCTGAGGAGCACCGTGGCTGGGACCGGGCGGCCGGGCAGCCGCTCGCCGGGGAGGGTCAGAGGGCGCAGCGAGCCGGGGAAGCAGCACCGGGCCAGGGCTCGCGCGGGAGCGTCTCAGCGGTCCCCGCGGTCCCCAGCAGCCTCGGCTGGTGCTGGAGGTGGGGCTGCTCCTGGGGAGCTGCTTCCACGACGCGCTGCCTGCGCGCAAGGCGCAGCTTTCAAATGTAAACCTCTTTGCGTTTATTTTTAATTACCAGTGCCTGAGAACATATTATACCTTAGCTCGCTGCAAAAGGTAATTATCAATGGGAGGCCATTTTTAGTTATCAGAATTCAAAAATAAAAGCCATCTGAAGTGTCTAAATATTGACTCTAATTTCTGCCTGTGACGTTTGGAAGCCTCCTCTCCCACCTCCAAGCAGCGGACTGTGATTTAAGACGCATATACAGCACAACTCTGGTAATTAAAAATGGCATTCCTGCTAGAGCTCTTGTAACCGAGGAATACTTAAAAGGGTCTAAAAATCAGACCGAAGCTGTTCCTTTATTTTCCTTCCAATGCTGGTGCTGGAAATCTGTCAAGCCATTAAAGGTAACAGGATGTTGTAGCAAAGCCAGTATCTATTGCTAGTTAAATGTATTGAAAAATAAAGCATACATTCAATAGTTTTAACTTTATTCTAGAAAAAAAATCTTTTTTTTGATAGTGTGAAAGTATGTTCCTGGCTCAAATGTAGCCTTTAACCTTTTCCCCTGTTTTACTTAATCAACAGTGCAATAGCTGTTGGTGGCATAAATGCCCCATACAATGAAAGAGGAGCATGCAAATGTCCTACTGATCAATACTTTTACTGGAACAAAAATCTTTAAAGCTTACAATCAATTTAAAAAGTTAAATCCAGTTCCTTTAATTTGATAAAGAGACCTTTTCCCTCCCTTCATGCAGGTACCTGTTCCTTGTGTTCCAGTAAAGATTAATCAGCTCTAGGCACCCTTCCACTGGGGTTGTTCAGCCTGGAGAGAAGGAGGCTGAGGGGAGACCTCATCGCTCTCTACAACTGCCTAAAAGGAGGGTGTAGAGAGGTGGGGTCGGTCTCTTCTCCCAGGTAACAAGTGATAGGACGAGAGGAAATGGCCTCAAGTTGCACCAGGGGAGGTTTAGACTGGATATTAGGAAAAATCTCTTCACCAAAAGGGTTGTCCAGCACTGGACCAGGCTGCCCAGGGAAGGGGTTGAGTCCCCATCCCTGGAGGTATTGAAAAGCCGTGTAGATGTGGTGCTGAGGGACATGGTGTAGTGGTGGGCTTGGCAGTGCTGGGTTAACGGTTGGACTGGATGATCTTAAAGGTCTTTTCCAACCTATACGATTTTATGATTCTGTGATTCTATGATTCTATGATTTATTCATTATTTAAAACAAACATCCTGAGGACTGTTTATAGGTTTCATTAAATATTTGTGCCTCATCTAGGTGTGAACGTTTGCACAGTGTATTCATTGAAGGAATGGGAATGGAGTGCAGAGGCACACGGATAATTTTGCAGATGAGTTTCTCTGACTGCTGTGTGCTGCTGTGTCCAATATTTCCCCCTAACTTCCTTATATCATCTGCATGGGCAATTCTGGATCACATCCACCAGCTCCACCTTCCCCCTTTTTACTCTCAATGCTCTTTGCGCTCTCCAAAAGTATACACAATCTCATGCTTAACAACTCTTGCCATTACAAGTGATTTATAATAGGATGTACATATTTATGAGATACTCTCAGCGCACTACCTGAGAAAGCTTTTTTTTTTCCCAGCTGTGAATTCTTGTCCACCCTCACATAGGCTGGAGTTTGGCCATCCTCTGCCAGGAACCATGAACACAGCGTGGCAATCGCAGGGTGCTATCTGGAAGCTTGCTGCTAGAGCCCGGGGTTAGTACGCACGGCAGCTCACCTCCTTCCAACAGGACACAGGGTAGAAGTCCTGATGCATCCTTCTTCAGCAATGACCTGCCCTGCAGAACATCACATGGACTTTGAGCAGCACAGACCCTGTCCTCCGTGCACTTGTTTTGTTCTGCAAGCGATTGTCATAGATTACAATGACCAAGCTGTAGCAGTTTCTTTCTAAAAGAAAGAATTTGAGACTAAATTAGTAGCTCACTTGACCTTGAACAAGATCTGGCTCGGCCCAGCAGCTGCTGGCCCGCAGGTTCACCCTGACCGCACCGTGCTGCGGAAGCTGGCTTCCTTCTGGCATCATAAAAATTGCTGCAAGTGACATAAAAATACTGCAAGTGACTGCAAAACCCCGAAGCCTGTCTTCCTGCCCATGCATGCACTTATCTAGCAGATTCATAGGGATTCCTGCTGACAAACTTCCAAAACATGTATTTCCATGGTGCACATGGTCATTAGTTTTTTCCTCCTAATGTCTAGGCTGAGGAGTGCATCCAGACTGGAGTTTGAGCTCTTCTCCGGGGGTCTCAGTGGGTTTGAGCAGATTATCTCACCTTTGTTACAGAAACCGTGTACCTATTTCAAGACTACTGTGCCCCTTCTCTTTCAGATAAACAATCCTGTTTGATCTTAATAGACAGTCTTCTTCTCCTAGACCTCACCATTCGACATTCAATGCCTAGAAATGGTTGGAGTGCTCCAAAAGCCTAAGGTAAGCAGGTGCTCCGCTGTCTTTCAGCCTGTGCCGTTTTGTTTGCTCTCCGAGTGTTTCACGTTATAATTTGTTCCTAGTGAAATGTATTTTTGGCCGTTTATGAAATTTGAGTGGGTGACCTGGCCTCTGTTTATAGCTCCTAGCATGCTAGATTTGCAATTCCCACAATCTACTAGCCCGTAGTTTGCAGATTTTAAACAAAAACATTAATGAAACCCGTGTAGGATGCATGGCTGCAAAGCTCTATGCCGTCCTTTCTTCTGTTTGGCTAATGATCATCATTCTCCAAGACAGGTTTCCAAGGCCCTTCCCATCTCTGGTGCAATGGCTTCATCAGGGCGGTGTTTGCCTTGCTCCGTTAGGAGAACGCCTTGCTCAAGGCACAGCTGCTCCTCACCACGAGGTCCACCACTGTGCCTTGGAAAAATATTGGAGTGAATTGACATGAGGTGCTCTTGACAAATCAGTGCTGACTTTTTATTTTCCCTTTGTTTCCTTGCGAGGACTTCCAGTTGGTTCCGTTGTTTATTTCAGTATTTTTCTGGAAACTGGAGTTACCTTTCTGCAGGTTGTGGCTCTTCTGTTGACCTTTTGTGTCTGTGCAAGACTTCTTTCCCATGGAAAGTACAAGAGGGGAATTAAATCTCAGCACCAATCAGTATGTCTTAACATCTTACTCACTTATTGTTCTTACTGACCGATAGTCACATAGAGTAGGAAGGAAAATTTTCAGTAACTTTAAACTTCCCAGTCATTCTTAGACTCAAAATTTGATGAGGTCAAATGGGTTCTCCTATAAAACACTAGATTAAGAATTAAACAAGTCAGAATTATTTACTTCAGATAAGTGGAGATGTGAAAGAAATGTAAGAATGATCTTGCCAAAATTTGGCTTGTGAACGGAATTCAGCAGACACACATTTCTGCAAAACAAGCAGCACAAAAACGAGTTGGAAAACCTGCTGCCATGCTAAATTACACTTACGTGCTCCGAGCAGCCTGGGAATCTGGTTTCGGGGGGGGGGGGGGGGGGGGAGGATTTTAATGCAAATCCTGGAAACTCCAGGGTCAAGTGCAGATTGTTTTCAAATTTCCAACTTGCTTTCAGTTTGAATAAACCTAAATACTAGAATTTAAGAATGCTTTTTCCTCCTGCAGCAAATGCTGGCAATCTGTCCCAGATGGGCAGGAGGGCTGTCTGTGCTTTCCCTGGGGGTTCACGTGCTGCTTTGTGCCCGTTGTGCCCATTACGAACACGAAGCCAGAGACCAGCGGTGGTGTTGGACGCTGAGGAGGTGGGAAATGGGGAGGTTTGAGCACGCGGCTGCGACGGTTGGAGCGCTGGAAACCCAGCGTCCCCTCGACAGCAACGCCCTGGTTACAGCAGGCGCTGGGGCTGGCAGTGCTGCGCCGGAGGAGAGCCCCAACGGAGCCGGCGCGGCCCTTCCCTGGGGACCCCGCTCCCATCAGACCCTGGGAGCCCCAGCTCAGCAGCGCCTGCCATCGCCCCTCCCGGTCCGTACCCACGGTCTGCCAAAAAACGCGTCCCTGTCTATCACGATGTTTGACACAGCTTTGTCCCCGGAGCAAGCCTCAGAAGCCGCGTGAAATGCTGTTCTCAGACCTGCTGAAGGCAGGCGGCGGCAGGGATCTGCTGGACCCTACGGCTCCGTGGGGCGAAGCGCGGTGGGTCTGAGAGGCACGCGGGTGGCTTGTCCACACAGCACTAAAACACCCTAAAACAGTACGCGGTTGCTCCGGCGGCCTCAGTGTCTCAGAATCTGCTGTAGGAACTCGTTTCTCTGGGACCTGCTGGACCAGGGGCTTGCTCTGGAGAGCTTCTCGGGATCGGCTCCTCTCCTCCAAAGGCCCCCACAGCCACCTTTCTCCTTCTCAGCTCCCGCCTGCCACTTGCGGCAGCTTTACAAATGAGGGAATTACGCAGCCGTGTGCAAATGCTCGTAAAAGCATCACACATAAGAAAATTCATGTCATTAATCAATTGCATAAACATTCATGTCAGAAGATGCAGGGAAATGTATGCAAAACCCATTGCTGCAGATTGCCTGCTACGCAATTAGAAGTGCAGAAAAATGTGTAATAAGTATCAAATCTGTTTCCAAACAATTAAGGAGAGAATGAAACTTCAGTGTACTCTCAACAGGTTTATAAAAAATATTGCAGCGTTATGACTGTTAAAAACTATGCATGCATCAATTTGCATATATCCATACTGTGATTATCTACATTAGTATGGGCAATAAATGGACTGTGATCCGTATAGTACAAGCAAATAACCGATGCTTGATTCTACGGCTTCTCTTAACGTTTACTTCTCTTTGTCCCTCATTTGTGCATGAAGGCAGTTTGCTGCTCCCTCTTGAAACTCAATTAGATGTGCTGGGAACAAGGTTAACTGGGTATTTGTGTGTCTGCATCCAGGCATTCCTGAGCGATGGACTCCCAACGTTTTCTGGGTGTTTTGTGACTGAGAAAAAAATACCATTGTGTCATGCAGAAGATGACTAGATCTAAGTGTTCTTATCTGTTCTGTAATTCTTTCCTGTCTCTAATAATGGCGACGCATTTAAGAGTCCTGAAGAGACTTAACTAAAATTTCATTTTTCGGTATGATAGGCACTTAAATAACTTTTTTTTTCTTTTTTACAAAAAGCTATATAGAAGAAGTATACTAGAATTGCAATCAATACTGCTGCGGAAAATATATATTGGCTTTTGAGTCCAGGGTTCATTAGCTGGACCCAAGAAAGAGGTTATATCTTTGGTATAAAGCACCTACATAGAGAAGGTGCAGAAGCCCATCTCTCTCTGATTCAGAATTTCTTTCAAGAATTTAGTGACAGGTTTCCTCACGTGCAGGACGTATTTTACAACTCAGGCTAGATACGCTAGAGCTATAGCATCATCCTCGTGCTGTTGGCAGTACGGGGAGCTCGGGCTGCTGGGCACCTTAGTTCCCAGGACTCTTCTGGTGCACAAGTTTCTCTCGGATTGGCGTTCGCTGCCCCGTACTTTGGCAATAGTCGTAGCGATGATGTTCTGGGTACAGCAAGCAAGGTAAGCTTTGCCGGGAAAATGTAATGTCCTAGTTGGAAAAACACAGGCAAACATTTAGGTATATATGAAGGTTTCATTCAACTCCCAATTATTTATTCAAAGAGTTTGGTTCCTTCTCCAGAGCAGGAAGCAGCTTGCTCTGGTTATTTATGGCTCTGACTCTGCAGCTTGGCCCTCGTGGGTGAACCTTGTCCCCCGCTTTGCTCAACGGGAGCTCTCACTGCATGGGCTTGGGAGCCCTTCTAGTATAAACACGTCTGTCTGAGAACTGAAAATACATCTTCAGCGAGTACTTGGGTGTGTGACTGGGAAATCTGCTTGCTGTTAATATTTTCACACCACGAGTTGACCTGTGGATCGTAAGAACAAGAAACAAAAGGGATGCAAATATGGCCTTACTTATTTACAAATGTGATTAATTATCTGCAAGCAAATTTTGTTGTCGCAGATCTTATTTCTGTTTCTCCCCAGACACGCTGAGCCTTTTTGTGTTCGCACTGGCAAACACATAAACCCTCCAGTCAGATGACATGTGTCACTTAAACCTACCCCAGATCTGGATTTGATGTATGTCAACACATTTAAAGCTGTTAAATTTAAAAGGAGTTTCTCTGCCTGGTCCTCAGTTGCCAAGGGAATGCAGAGTATGTAATTTGGCTTTTAAAGCCAAACCCAAACATCACCAGGTTACCCATCTGATGGTACAAACATATCTGAATATTTATTTGATGCGTGTTAGCAGACTGATATTGATGTTTTAGCAAAAGTTCTGTGACTGTGGATGGGGATTTAGGGAGCTGCGGAGGTAAAACCACCACGCTGGCCATCGGGGCAGTGAATTGGACGTCCCTGTGCCGCTTGGGTACCTCCTGCTGTACCTCCTGCTGTACCTCCTTCGGTCTCAGCACCCCTGAGTGATCTCCGACCTCATCACAGCTCGGTCCTGGCATTCCTGAGCGTCTTGGGCTGAGCTGAGCAGGTCCCATCAGGCGGGGTGCCTGCTGCAGGGACGTCCGTGCCTTGGTCTGGGTCCCCGCACTCGCCGCTGAGCTGGCCACGGCCACGGGGCTCTGCTTTCCCCTGGAGGGTCCAGGGCCACTCCTGCCTTCAGGTGAGAGGAAGACCGGCATCAGCAGGGCATGGCCGTGTCCCTGCCTGGGAGAGGGAGAAGAGACATACGGACAGTGGGGAATGAGCTTTACAGGCGGTGCCCTCTCCCTTTGCAAAGTCTGTGCGAAAGATAATGAAATCTGTGCTTTTGCCGTTATCTTTCAGTTTATAACACTGCATTTAGAGCAGATTAAACCAAAGCGTTTGCAATCTGTCACTAATTTTGGAAGGGGGAGGGATGACTGGAAGAAGGGTAAGCCTGAAAGCCTTGCTCCGAGCAGCACTTACAGGACTTTCAGGCGAAGGTGGCCGGACTGACCAGTACCCATCGGTGCTGCCCGCAGGGACCAAGGGCCGGAGGATCGGTCCTCTCCTGAACTCTGTCCTCCCGTTTTCTGGCAGACACTGAGCTCTATGCAGCCCTGCAATCTGGTAGCTGTAGCTTAGTCACTGCTTTATTTTCGGTTCAGGGGAAGAAAAGCAGAGCATCTTGCATGTAACAAATGCCCTACCTAAAAGCTATCTTTTGGAAAGTAAACTATTAGGTTAGATTAAATTAATAGTGAAATTAAAATGTTGACCAAATTGGTACCTTGTCTGCTGTTGATGGATGCACTTGTGATGGATGCACTTGTGATGGATGCACTCGACCTCTTAACCAAACTAGCAATAGCTTGGTACAGGCTCCAAAGGAGATAAAGGCTTGAGCCGTGGCCGGGCCAAGAACTCCTGGTTCCAATCCGTTCTCTGAGAACCCACAAAGCAGCCGAGTGGCACGAAGAGCATCGATACATTTGAGCTTGGAACACCGATCATGCGATTGACACATGAATAGTGGGTGGCTTTTCCAAGACTCATTTATCAAGGAACAAAGACAGTTGTGGGTACAAGGAGCCTCATGCATACATTTCCATTGCACGTAATTTGACTACGAGCCAACCACTTTATCCCATAGATATGACAGCCTAAGGGAGCCCTCCCTGCCAGACAGCATGGCTGCATGGTGGTGATCTCCCCTTGAGCTGGGACACCTCTCAAGGTTGCTCCTCGAGGCAGAGAGACCTTTTACCAGTGGCAGATCCTTGGTAAGTGACCAGTATCATGCATAACCTTGTAGTATGGTAACTTTGATTTTGTCTTGGTAACTTTGATTGCGTGCTGAATTGATGAATTTTGCATATATAATCCCTTAGACACGAACCGTTGTCCATGTCTGAGACTGACATTGGACCTAGCCACACCTAAGCTCCATCAGGAGTTTAGAAAGCAAGCGGGTCTACTCTGAACCTTGTGACTCAACAGGAGGGTCTTCCTTACTCTTTATATGCCTTCCATTAGACATAAACGGTTGTCCAAGCCTGAGACTAAGATTGGACCTAGCCGCACCTAAGCTCCATCAGGAGTTTAGAAAGCAAGGGGGTCTACTCTGAACCTCGTGACTCAACAGGAGGGTCCTTCATACCCTTTTGTATCCCCTGTCTTTCTGTGAATCATTCTAACTCGAGTGTAACCCAGTTTTCCTGTGTGTTTCTTCCATGCAGTAATCAATAGAGTGAACCTTGCCCCCGAACTTTGTTAAGTCGCACTTTTACAACATCATATTAAAACCACTTTTGTTAATACCTTTGACGGTGATTTTTTGAAGTGATCTAAATCACTCGTTTGCAACAAATTGGTGTAGTTGGCAGGATCCTAAATCAGGATTCGCAGCAAAACGGGGTAGTCAGCAGGATCCTAAATTAGGATTTGCGACAACACTACAGAACAACACAGTCCGCACCGTCAGGTATAATGCTTTGGCAGCACAGAAATTTGCATTCATTACTGCCACCGTGGTTAATCAAGAACTTTTCAATCAAAACACCACTTCAGCTGCCTTTTTGCTATCCAGAACTAAAATATATATGTTATGGAATAAAGAGGTAGTTGGGCTGCAGCAAACTGTAAAAGCCTTTGGTAGAGGCAATGGGACTTGAGTAGATCAGCTCCGTTTCTCATTTCCACCATCTCGCTGCACCCACACAGCCCCACTGTGTTGGCCATTGAACTTCAAACAGGGGAGGGCTGAACACTCTTAAGATATATACACAGTTTCTTAGCTGTGAGTAAATTATTAGAACCGGTTTCAGGAGTTCCTTGCAGAATAAGAAATAGATTAAAACAAAATCAGGAAAAAAAAGGTTTTATGTAACGTGCAGACTGGCTTTGCCCGCCGAGGTAGTTGCTCTTTGCAGCGGGGCTGTTTACCTCGGCTTTAGTGTCTCCTGAGCAGCAGCGGAGCTGTAATAGCTTTGTGCTTCAACCCTTGAGGAGCATCTTTCATTTGAAGTTTCTGTACTCCAGTATTAATATTAATGCATGGGGAAATGATCATTTTTCTTCAAGTTTATTTAATTTGCTGTGTTTCTTCAAATATATTTTATTTGCTGTATTTCCAAGCATTTAGTCTTATAGCCTGAAAATCTGCGAGAGTCCTGCCTCCTTCTCCTAATTCGTCCGCCCGACACCGGGGAGAGGCAGAGCCAGAGACCCGGCTGGGGCGGCAGGCAGGGACCAGCAGAAACTTTTTCTTTGGGTCCTCCACTGGTGCAGAAGGAAATACTGACTCATTATTTATACGTTGTGATCTCTGGCCTCCTACTCTGTATTTTACTACTGCTCGTGCGTGTTTTTGCTTTTATTTCAACATATATTTTTAAAAGAGAACCACGAAAACTAAATGAAGAAGAAAAAGACATCAGTGCCGTGTTATGGCTGAGATTTTACACACATAAAAGCCCTTAAGCAGAGCTGTGTAAAACTCATTGGTTTCACTTCACAGGGGCTTGTGACAAGATTTGCTCTGGCTTTTGATCCACTTCACCTGCACCCTCTGAGTGTTGCTGTGAGATTCAGGGCTGAACTCATTCGCTATCTCAAGGCCAAATTTAATCAAGATCGGTTAGTTTAGGCACCGCTGTTATCAACTGTCTCTCAGGCCGCCCTTTCCACGTTTTCTTCACAAAATCCCATTGGTTTCTTTCAACAATAACAACACTTCGTTTTTCAAGAGATTTTATGGTCCTTAATGAATAATTAAAGAATTCTGAATTTATAGCAAAAGATAAAGGACATTTGCACGATACTGTTGCTAATATTTCAGTCTGCTGTGAGCGTAGTTTAGTCACGGAGTATATTTGTACTAAGTAGGCAGATACTTCTTTGTGGATCAGCTGACACCTAGAAAATCAAGCCAAAATAGCCATGGGAAGTTCTGAATTTCCTGATTATGACTATGCAATATAATCCCTAGTGTTACAGGATAGGGCGTTAGTTGGTAGGTTGTGCACTGCTGGGCACACAAATCCCGTATGGTTTTCCTCTCTGTTCCCCCTTTTTTTCAAGGGGAGCTGTCGTGCTGCTTGGCTGGAGCACGCACGCCTGCCGTGGGAGGTGACGAGTCGGCGCCGTGACCCCTCTTTTTCCTCTTCCATTTTGCCCTCTCGATGCTTTGATAAGGCAATGACTGGTAAGTAAGGCGCAGCTCAAGCCACCTAAGCACCCACGGGCAGCGTCGTGGCAGGGCATGGGATTGCCAGGATCTCGGTCCGGGTTATGCTGCGGTCTCCACCCAAGAGTCTGGCAAAGTGGCATCGATGGGAGTTGCATCTGGAAAGCTTCCAACTCGTTACCTGGTCTCCGGTCTGGCTGCCAGAAAGGTGATGCCAAAGAAAACCTGCTGGAAAAGAATAAGGAAGATTTTAAGTTGAAGATGTGAAAGGAGGCAGAAGAGATTCGCAGGCAGCAACTGGGCGTTTTCCAGCCGGGACAACGTTGTAGCACTCGGCAGGCAGCCTGAACGCAGCTTTTAATGAGAAGTTCCTATTGTTTTCCAGAGAAAATTGTTTTTCTTTCTTCTGAGTTTCTGTTTGCTTTCTGAGATATCATCTGCAGATACACTTAATCACCTTTCTAGCAAAACGTATTGACAGCGAGGTGCAGCGTGGTGCTGTTCCATCCTATCGCCTGCAGGGAAAGGCGAAGACGCGGAGGGGGTAAACACGGTGCATATGCTCAGACGTGGCTGAGACACAACACAGCTGAACACAGAGAATTAAGGCTTCAAGACACATAAGAAGAGAAAGATCCTCAGTACGCAGACGACAATGCTCTACCCTTGGAAAATAACAAGAAAGCTTTAGCAATCACACTGAAAAAAATGTGGTTTCTTCCTCATAGAAACTGGGAAAGGTTTGGGAAAAAGAGAAGAGAGTGGCAATAGAGTGCGAGACGGGAGGGGGACTTGGCACCGTGTGCCTTGCAGCCACGAGAAACGAGGAGGAAAGGGTTCAAACGCTGCCCTGGTGCGCAACAGAAACAGCAACGGGGGTACGGACGGCAGTGAGTGCGAACGGGTCCTTGGGGGACGGGGAGGAGCGGGAGAGCTAAAGGTGCTGAAGATGCTGCTTGGTAAAATTAAGAACAAGGGAAAGAAATTATCTACACGTCTCAGTAACAATCAAAATCCTGTCTTACCTACTTAGGGACAGTAACACTTGGAAACACTCGCATTGACATGATCGGATAGCTTGTACGTAGGATAATTAAATTAACGTAGTTGAATACTCTGAGCCATTAATAATAATTTTTAACAAACCCAGGAACAATGAGTCGATTCCTAAGGAGGAGAAACTACATTAGTATCCGTGCTTAAAAAGGGTAAGTATAAAAGTTCTGGTAACCAATGACCAGTTGTCAGGCCCAGAAATAATAATGGAAAAACTCATGTGAGATGTCATCACTAATGAATTCTTCAGTTCTATAGTGCAATTAATGCCAAGCAAAGTGGTTTTATGAAGCATAAGTCTTAAAGAAAATTGCCATGGGAGATGATAACTTTGCTGACTGAAGGTAACTGTCACAAAACAGGTTTCCTAAAATAATTTGATTTACTGCCCCAGGCACTTTGAAAAATTGCCTTATACCCAGTAATGCCTCAGAAATTAAATGGATTAAAAACACTTAAATGATCTAAAAATGTAATCAAACCCAGGAAGCCATCATTCTCTGGTGTGGTTCTAGCAAGTTGCCATAGGGATCTCTCCTTAACACAATACTGCGTTGCAGAGGACATACATCAGCGAGCGTTAATAGTCTGGGTGGCAATAGCTCAGCCACACGGATTAGCCGCCGGGGGGGGGGCTCTTGTGGACATCCCACTCGGTGGAGCCCAATCCGGGGCATAAGTGTGGGAAAGATGAGGAATGTTCTGGCAGGAAGGAGGGAATGTCCAGGAAGGCAGCAGGAGTGGGAATTTACAAGAAGGACATGAGGAAGACCCAGGAAACGACAGACCTGTTAGTCAAACCTCAGCGCCTGGAAAAACTATGGAGAAGATCCGACTGGGTGCTACTGAAAGGCATTTAAGGGACAACGCAATCATCAGGCACAGTCAACATGGGCTCACAAAAGGGAAAGTCCTGTCTAACTAGTTTGATATCCTTCTGTGACAAGGTCACCCGCCTCATGGATGAAGGGCAGGCCGTGGATGTAGCTTTTCTGGTAGGAACCCCCATTGCTGAAGCAGCTGAGGGAGTGAACAAGACCCCTGGAAATACAAGCAGGATGGTATCAGGCAGGAAGAGTGAGGCAGCGCTGCCATCCCCGTGGCAAGACGGAACGCTGCCGGACCCCTCCGCGGGGCAAGTTGTTGCCAAACTGTTTGGAGAGAGGTGCCAGATGAGGTGGGACCGGTAATGTCCTCCCATTATGACCCCCCCAAGGGAGGTCTTCCAGGGATGTCTGACGGGCAGCGGGGCAGCACCGCCGCCGTCCGCGGGTGCCCCACAGAGACCGGGCACCTCGGGGCCATGGGCACAGTCAGCCGCAATGGCTAAAAACCAAAAGCAGCAAACTCACACTGGGAACAAGAATATTCTGATTACCAAAAGCAATTAGTGGCCAGAAGAGCTAACTCGGGGACCCGGGGAATGCACACCGTAAAGATCCTCCAAATGAAAACGGGGGGATTATTTGGAAGCAGTGCTGAAGCTGCAACAAGGAGTCACATGTTATGAAGAAATTAGTAGATGAAGTGCAGGAGATCACATTAGATTAACCTAATGGTCCCTTCTGGGTATGAATTTAATGAAAGAGTATGTGTTTTTTATTCCTTTATTAAAAATAACAGATTCCTCTAATTTGATTAATTTTTCACCATCTTTTGCAGTTAGCACAGCATCTTGCTTGCAGATTTAGCCACAAGCCGGCTCTTTGCTAGAGGACAGCAGCGGAGTTTCGCTAACTTCAGCTCTAGACAGAGGTCCTCATTCTGTTCCTCCCATGGCTACAGCTGAGTGAAGAGCTGCGTTCCTTCTCCCTCAAACTTCTAAGGTTTCGAAAGAAAAGAAAAACTGCCCTGTGAGAGGGGGTGAAGGAGGCGGAGGCAGCTGCCCCAGTGCAGGGGCGAGCCGCTGTGCTGCTCTCCAGCCGCACCGAGCACGTTGTGGGGGTGCTGGGACAGGTCCGTCTTGTACCGGTGTGCTGTGCATTACCACATCGCTGAGCACCCCGAGTCCTGACCACAACCGCACCGAGGCACTACCGCCATCGTTATTATTTACACTAAACCGGGATCTGGCCCCACAGTTGAGTTTCCATTGCTGTCACTAAATTATCATTTTATATTTTGGCTGTGATATTGGTTTTATTTTCACAGGTTGCTTCCTCTTGCAATAAAATGTTATCTTTCCTCTGATGATTAAAAGTGCTCAACCCCAAACCTATGGATTAATGATCATTACTAATGGAAATGGTAAACATTACCCTGAAGGTTAGATTTAATTTCATGGTTATATAGACAATGGTTAGATAATGCAATCTGGGAAAATATACTGAAATTAACAGTATGCTTTACGCAAAAAGCTAAAAACCAGCGAGCACTGGACACGTATTGCGGATGTGCCCATAGACGGCAGGCTGGCAAGGGCAGGCGATCGCACAGCGGCTTGGGGATGCACCGGCCACCATGGTGGGAGCCAAAGCTGGAGGTGCCCCACGGGGAGCGGTCCAGCCGCCTTGGTACCACGGCATAGTCGAGAGCAGAGGAGCCCTGGCCCGTGCCCATTGTGCCTTTGCAAGCCTAAGTCCGTCTCCACCAGCCCCATGAGCACCAACAGCCAGCACCATCCAGGGAACTTCGCCTCTGCCGCCGCAGCCCACGCGAGCCGCCCGGCAAGTCTGTCTGCGGTGGTGGAAGTCCCTGCTGAGGAGTGCGAGCAGTGATGGATTACCTCGACCTCATCACACACCGCCCGTCACCGCGTGATGAATGGCCTTTTGTCTTCTAATTAGGCAAAGGGGACAATACAGGGTATTAGTTTTCTCGTGAGTATCAAATTAGGGAAGCTGTCAAACAAAATGACACATACAACAATTAGGTGATGCATTTTGAGTTATTTACCTGACAATAATGTTAATGGAGGCATCACAGATAAATTCTATGAATCTTTCAAGAAGTCATCTACATCTCATCTGCTGAGTGTAGTTCGTTATCGGTCACTCAGCATCCCCTCTGACAACGGTGCGCAGCACTGCGGCAGGACCGAGGGAGGGGGAACTGTGCCCTTGTTGCGTGCTCCCAGCATCTCCCCCTCCTAGAGGTACAGACCTGACCTCCCTTCACACCAGCTTTTGACGTGTGCGTTAATGATGATGTGGCCATTTCTCAGCGGAGGGAGAGAGGAGAGACTGGTCCTGTCTATGGTGTTTGACGTGTGAGTTCGTCACGTGCTGTTGCACAAAAAGGACGTTTGAGAGAGTGGGTGCCATCCCGGGCACTGCGTTCACACCGACCTGCCAGGCCGGGACTCGACTGGAAAACATGGCAATAAAGAGTCATCGTTAAAAACCATTATAGTCCCATCCAGCTTCCTGACCAAAACCTTTTTCCCTCTTACACTATTCTGGGAAAATGATCTTTGGAAAAAATCCCAGGCCTGTCTGCAAAGGCAGACCAGTGCTTATAACCACTTCAGTGCAATGGAATTAAATACACCAGAACGTAAGCGAGAGCTCTAATAAAGAATAAAGTTGCTGAGCTCCCATCGGCACTCTTGGCTGGCATTGCTGGTGCTGGGTGGGAGAGCTCTGCTTTTGGCTTGCCTTCTTCAGCGCCCAGGTGGGGTCCACCCTGTTCACGTGTGTGAGGGTCGGACACAGCCACCGGTGTTCGGCCGGAGCCCGGCTCTGCCTGCGGTGCTCTGCCGGTCCCGGCCGGCGGAGCTGCCAGAGACGCTTCTCACCCGCATCTCACCCAGCACGGGGCACGCGGGGCTGGGACCACCGGGGCCAGGCTCGCCCTTGGTGCCTACAGCCTCAGCATCACGGGGCTGTGTCCAGCACCGCCTGGGAGCACGGGGAGGCGTTGGGGGACACCACCCAGCCGGGGTCCCCTCGTAACCTTGCCGTGTGCCAGCGGTGGCGGCGATACTGAAACTCAGAAGGACGCAGTGCAGAGCTAGAGCTCTTTAAGCAGTGCGGATTATTTTTCTAAGGATGTGCTCCAGTGCCGATTGATTCTGAATTGCCACATTCAGCCGCATTATCCTTTCCACCGGACATCCCAGCAACCGCATTTCACTGACCTGACTTCAGTTTTACTCTTCCTGACAGGTGAGTGCCGGCGTGCTCTCCGGGATTGCTCCAGGAACCAGGCGTGACCTCGTAGTACATCAGTTCTCATTTCAGAAAGCCACGTGGCATTTGCTTATTTGAGAATTATTGTAAAACAGATCGTTATAAACCATTTCCAGACCTAGACCAGAAGCGCTGAGGTTTCTTGCGGGCAGCGTGGGGACCGCTCCCTGAACGTCCCTCCTGGTGGCAGTGGCCTCATGGAGGACACCGCTGCCTGGCCCAGGGACGGCCCGAGGCTGTAGAGGGGCACTCCCAGCTCTCTTCTGGGGCTGATGGTTTTGCTGTCTGAAATTTTTTTAGCTTCTTTTCTTTTTTTTTTTAAATAAAATATCGTATTTAAATGGAAAAGTGAAACCAGAAGAGAAACAACAACTTTTTTTTTTTTTTTTTTTCTGTGCTTGTGCTTTTCATCTGAAATTATTTTCACAGCCTGGAATAAATTCACACTGGATTCATGGGAAAGCACGTCCTCATCCATAAAGAAAGCAATAATGGCTGAAGATCAAAAGAGCAAAAGGTTCAACCTGGGACACGCTTCCACCGTGAGAAAACCCCGTGCTCTCCTTACTAGAGTAAGCAACAATTTACAGAATTTTTTGTCTTCTCAACAAAAATGTCTAATAAGGCCACATAGGAAATTTATGCCGAAGTAATTAAATTCTCTCTGTAAAAAGAAAACAGAAAAGAAACTTTTAATAGAAGCCTAGCAATGAACATTTTTGTATTGGAAGATAGACGTGGCTTGCTTCAGATTGCGTTTACCCCGGCCGGTTTTGTGTCCGCGGGGCAGTCCGATCTCGGCTGGCAGTGCCGCGCTGCTGCCAGTGCTGGTGCCGGCGGCGTGGGTGGACCACAGCGATGAAAAAATTGGAAGACGTGGGTTACTCGTTTAATATTCTCATGCTGAATCCCGCGCCTTGGACGACGCGTCCTGCTCTTCAGCAGCTGACCCAGCTACCCAGAGCACTCGCGAAAAAGACTCTTGAATAGCAGTTTTGTGGGTCACGTGCACGGCCTTTCAGGACTTACCTTCAGAGGTTTTCTTCACCGCTTGCGTACACTCAAATAAAGTGTATTTTGTTTGTTTAAAGTCTCAGTCATTTAAATTTTGAAAATATTATTCCAAAAAAATTTCCAAGCCAGATTTCTTTTGACAATTATATCAAGAGGATTCGGGTGGTGCCAAGTTTTAGGTTTTTGTACGCTAATTCTCAATTGTGCTTCGCAGGCATTGGTTTGTTGACAACCATCTGTTTCAAACTAAGTTTTTCCTTAAAGTCAGCCCAAGAGAAATTAAAATATCAAAAGGAAATATTTCAGAGGGAACAGGAAGGAAGCGAAAAATAAGGGTGCTGAAGCTGTAAACAGCTTTTGAATTTAAGTTTAGCTTAAGTCACTTTTTACAGCCGATTTGCCTGCGGGTGAGCTGGAGACAGCTCAGCCTGGAGCATCGCCCGCATCGCCGGCACCGCGGGGCGCAGCAGCTTTCGGCGGGCACGAGCTTTTAGCAAGAGTTATGGAAACTCTGCTTGGATCTCCCAGGGCTCTTCCCAAGGGCCGGGGGAAGCTTTTGCCATCTCCAGTGGCCTCCACCCCAAGGTGGCTTCATTGCTTGTCCGGGTTTCCAGGTATCATGTCCCGCCCCAAAACCCTGTTACAAAGCGCTGCTACGCTGAGCGTAGGCGACGTCTCACAGGCAGAGAAGCCTCATTGCAGGAAGAGAGCCCTGCATTGCTTTTAGGATGTACAGATCTCTGGCCGGCTTCTCTGTCTAGGATCATCTTACCCCATGACTAAATTAACCATTTATAATTAAAATGGTGCTAAAAAGCAGATGGAACATATTAATTAAATGTCACGGTTGGCTTCCTGTAGCCTTTTGATATTGAATTCTAAGCTGAATACATAAATTAGAAAAAGGAAAAGGCATTTTTACAGGCTTCACGATACCCCCAGCCCGAGGTGCTGGAGAACTTGTCTCACGGTGGCAGCGGGGTGGCCGGCGTCCGTCCGGCGTGGGCAGGGCACCGCGCAGGCAAGCGGCATGCTGTGGGGTGCCACTGCCCCTGCCCCTTCCCAGGCAAGCTCGGCGTGCTCCCTCGGTGCCTTTTGGGCTCCATCGTCAGGGGTGAGCGGGAACCAGAGCACAAACGCAAGCCCCAGCCTCCTTCTTTCAGCTTTGGTCGTGTTTTTGCTTAAAAAGTGATAAATAGTGTGGCTCAGACCTTTTGCTAAGAAAAAAAAAAGAAGTAAGAACAATGAAATTAATTCACAAAGTATTATTTTATCACAATTGCCGTCTCTCTCTTTGAAATAATTTTGCGAAAGACAGAATTACTGTCATTTGTGTCAAAGCATAATTTCCCCTGTTAAAACAAGGTGCATTACGCCCCATCTTTATGGAACAACAAAACAGAATTAAAGGTATATATATATGTAGAATGTAACCACTGATTTTTGCTGTTGCTGGAAAATACTCCTGCGCTACGAGCAGAAGGGAGCAGCTGGGGCGCTGGGGGTCCCGGCACAGGGCTGCGCCGTGGGGCAGCCGGGCTGGGACGCGCGGTGGAGCACCGTGCCTGCCCGCCCGGCAGACCTGCGCCCGCCGCCCGCCCGCCCGCCCGCCGCCACCCTCCCCCGGGACTTTTACCAGAAAATGCAGAGCTTCTGTCACCTTTCAAGAGTAACCTTTTCTGATTTATTAATACACGCTGTGAAAAATATGTGAGAATACGGATTCAAATGAATGAGCAAATGATGGAAATATCAGCTATTTTTTTTCCTTTTGCAGAACTATATTGTTGTAAGCGTTAAGACTTGCTAGTATCTACCTAGGTCGAGTAATAGTCTGACTCAGATCGCCCTGAGAATTTATTACATTTATTTTTCCCGTGAATTCCCAGTGGTCCATTGATGCTGAATGCCGCGTAACAGCTACAGAAGCCAGTTCCCATGGCGTCTGGGTTTGATTTACCAGCTTCTGGAGTGCTGGTAAATGCCACCATTAATACGCCCTCATTAATATGCTTATCTGGTTTTATTTTAGTTTATTTTAGCGGCCGCTTTTGCAGAGGGTAGGCGCAGCAGTCCCGGGGCAGGGCTCCCCGCCGGCTCCCCCCAGCCGGGACAGCCCCAGCCTCGCAGGGCGCTGGGAAAAGCTGGACGAGCGTTGCCAGCGCAGAACGCAGTGGGGCTGGGTGCGGGGACCCAGCCGGAGAGGGAGCAGAGCCCGTGCCCGTCCCTGCCCTGGGCCTCCGCCCTTCTGCCCCACAACCGAGGGCAGCATCCACTGCTATTGAAAAGGTGTTTAAGGCTCTCCGTGCACAAACAGCGCCTGTGCGTACAAACTGTTAGTCGTGCAAACACGGACCAATCTGTCCTTAAAATAAGAAACCCAAGGTTGCCGTCCCCCTTGCGCTCAACATTGTAATTCAATATTCTTTATATCCCTAACACCATTTTACTGCCGTGGGTTGGATTTTCTGTGAAAACAAAATATCGATACATAACGATAATAAAAACAAACAGAGAACACTTCATCATCAATAAAATGAAACAGACTCCTGTGCTTCTTGTAAGAAAAAAAAAATTATAAGGAATTCAGAGAGTCACAAAAATGAAGACTGTAGGAGAAAAGCCGCTCAGAGACATGTCGGGTGAGGATGAAGAAGAGGGACCCTTGCAAATGGAGGGTGCCCTCCTGACATATAAAGCTGAAACCTTTGTCAGCATCCCCATCAAAAAACTTAACCTCATTACGAAGTGTGTGCCACTCCGCTTAGGAAAACAAAAGCATGGAAAGATGAATAATGCTGTCACTAATCAGTGTGAAACTGTTAATTTTAATTGAATTATAGCAAACTTCAAGTCAAACAGATAAGTCTTAATCCTGTAATGCTTTAATTTTCTTTCTGATATTTTTCTAATATTCTAAAACACCGTCTTACTTACACTGTTTAATCAATTTCATGATGAATTTGTGAAACTTTGATAGTGTATTGTTGTTTTAAACAAATAAGCGGATTGCAATTTCAAAAGATTACTGTAGATGCAGCAGTCCGTAAGCGAAGCCCAGCCACGCCGGGGGAGGGGCAGCTGGCCCAGTTCATCGCAGAAGCGGACACCTCATATGCTGATTCGGTGTAAAATCCCTCATGCATTCATACCAGGGCTTCACTCTTGTGTTTATGTGTTGCTAGCACGGCCGCGGCTTTACGAACCAGAACACGCTGAAAATGTGTGGAACGGTCCCTACCCCACGCTCCTGTCCCCAGGAGTGCTGGTGGTGTCCTCTAACTGGGTCTGGGCCCGTGTTACTGGGGTCTGAGTACACATTACTGGGAGCTGAGCATGTGTTACTGGGGGCCGAGCAGGCATTACTGGGGTCTGGGCAGGCGTTGCTGTAGGTCGGCATCACGGCTCCATCCTCTGCGGATGGGTGAGCTTCTGCTTCTCCTCAGTCAATTCACAAGTGGCCTCTGAGCCTGCGAAGTCGTTACAGCATAACCACACTCCAGCAAATGTCCCGTCTTTTCTAGATCATGGATGAATGTTGTGGCGAGTCCTTTCCTCGCATCCTCTGCAATCCCCTGCAAACGGGGATTGCGGTCAAGCTGTAAAACTCATGGCTTGGTCCTACATCCACAGGAAATATATGCTGTAAAAAAAAAAAAAAAAATTTTAAATATGCGCTGTAAATAGGATGGAAAGTATGTTTGTGTAAAGCATTTTTACTTCCTTTCCTTCACCCTTTCCTCAGCCAAGCGGGTAAGCACAGTTGACCACAGGCGGGTGGCAGCAGGGAAAGCTGCTGTGCCACCTCCGTGTGCCGGTGCTCCAGGAGCAGATGCTCCCCAAATTAAGCACTAAGCGCGGGGGATTTTGGTGCTTCTTAATTGGCGTGGGGCCGTGTGTTTGCCATCCTCCTGCCGGTGCAGAGCCGCGGGCCGGCGCTGGGAGCGATGCGGCAGGGGTCCTGCTGCACCGCCAGCGCCAGCCCCCGCCTACGGCCCGGCTGGGCGGCTCGTGGGGTATGGAGAGTACGGCTTAGGGAAGCATCGTGCCCAGCTTCTGGGGACAGAAAGCTCAAGCACCTCAGCACATGCCTGTGAAAGCTGACCACCTGTGGATGCTTTTCTAAAAGACTAATGGGAAGCCAAAGATACGGCTAAAGCTGTTCTTAATCCTTCCATGGAAGATGAAAATAAGATTTCGGCTGCAACAACAAAAATAAAAATCCCCTGGGATGCCTAGGTGGAGGTTTCATTCCAAGTTCTCCCAGGTAGTTTGTCCTTGAGAAAAAAATACGGATTGCTGAATTTCCCAATATTTCCTTTGGAGGAGATTCTGCATATTTGCTACATTCAAAATTATTATTCGTAGAGCAGACGAGCGTCCCGGGGCACCGCGTGCTCGGGTCTGGCGTTGCCGTGCGCGGCTGCGGGTGGGCGCGGCGGGGAGGACGCGGGGGTGTTTGACCATGCCAGGGCCGTGCGAGCGCTCTGTGCGCTGCCAGCGCCGCGCCTGCCAAACCCGGGAGCGGTGCCGGAGCCGAGCCCCCGCTCAGCGCCGCGGACCCCAGCACGGGGAGGGCCAGCGGCTTTGCTGGGGGGCTCTCAGCCCCGCGGCAACCAAGATTACCGGGAGGCGTGCGCTTATCCCGGGTTGTTCTTGGTAACAAAGAAATGAGCAAGATAGCTTTCTTATTCAATACTAGCTCATCTGCTATTTGCAAGGGAGGATTTCAAATCTTTTGAGGCGCTAAGGCATGAATGTAAGCTACCGCAACAGGATTTTTATGGAGATAAGGCCGAACTCGCAGGCAGAGGCATCCGGTGCTCTGGACTCCTCAGACCTTTATTCCCCATTGGCCTGTGCAAAACTTAACAGATTTATAGAAAAGGCAAAGCTTGCAAGAAACAAAAAGACTCAATTAAATCCCTTTCTTCCAATTTATTATGCCATGCCAAAGATGAAAACAAGAGCATACAGTACAACCAGAGGTGCACACAGAAAGCTGATTTATGCCCCGGACTTGGGAGCAGCAAGTGCCTGAGAAACAGCAGGCATTCATAATGAGTGAGTAATCTCTGGGAGAGCTTATCCAATAACTCAAACAAGATAAAATAAAAATGCCTGCAACAGGCGTTGGGGTTTTTTTTAATTAATTTGCTTTTTGAACTGTTCATAATCCGTGTTCATCCCATCTTCTAAAATGAGGTTTATCTGAACAAAGTTCAGACAAATATGTTTTTAAGACCTGTTTATAGGCCTTAAGAAAAACCGAATGTTTAGTGTTAGATTACAAACTCGCACTTTACGTGGAGCACTACGGCTGTCGTTCCCTCTGGCAGAGCTAGTCCCCTCTCGGGAGGGGAGGCTCCCGCCCCGTGGCCCGAGACGCGGCGCTGCCTCCCAGCCCTGGGCACCGGCCACCGCTTGCCCCAGGCACACCCAGCACACGTGCACGCGTGCGCACACACAGGCGCACGTGCACATGCACACACATTGGCACACGCACGGGTTCACATAGACACACGCATGCACACGCACACGAGCACGTGAACGCACCCCCCCATTGCACACGTGTACACGCGTGCAGCTCTGCACACAGGCACACACACGTGCATGCACACACGTGCACACACACGCGCCCCAACTACTCTCACACAAGAAGAGTTGTGGGCTTCTTTGTTGCCTCCATTATCAAATGCTTATCGGTTTGTGTCTCTGCTCTGTTTATCACCTTCCCTGCTAATTGTTATCCCCTTTGAACCGAAATGCATCAGGTGCTCTCATGTTCCGCATACCCTCCCGTGAGCCTACACGGGGAAACACCCCCCCCCGCGCCCCTGCTCTACTTCAGCAATGCACTCACAGGGGTACATAAAGGAACACAGGAGGAAGAATTACAAATTCAAGTTTTCCTCACCCAGCTGCTGCAAAGGCAGCTCATTTGTGTGTCACCCCTTATTAAGGCTAAACCTAATGACAGTCAATCGCTAAATTTTCTTTCCAAAATGTGTGTACGAGAAATGCCTTCATGCCTCATTCAGAAAGGGAAGCAAAAATGGGTGAGCTGTTTGACCAGCATTAGTTTTGACTATTCATGATCAAGCCAATGACTGAATATTTTGAGAAGCCTTTTCGAATACATCTGTGCACAGGATAAATACCAGGGAACTCGTATTTCCTTCCAAATAGCCTCCGCAGAGTAAGATGCTAAATTTAGTGACTAAATTATTCATGATATGATATTTTCTTGATCTTAATCTTTGACTCTTTTATGCCAGGCAGCAGAATACGCGCTGAAGACAAACATTTTTCAAGGCTGCTGTCTACTACACGCAAAAAAAGAACCTTCAGAGGCATACTAGAGCAGGAAAACACTGCCTCCATGACGCGAGACTCCGGCGGGTCTGCCCGGCATGGAGCTGGTTTCTCCCTCCACACACGGAGCCCAAGGCTGCTCTTTGTGTCAGCGCGGACGGGCGCCCAGGGCATTGCGGGTCTCACGTCCCGTAAGAAGCCTCATGACTTTTTTCGCCGACTTCCTTGGCATCGGCTTCCACCCCACCGGTATGACTTAGCACGTGGGCGTGCTCCGTGGTCTGCAGGGGAGGATTTGGTGTGGCTGCCCCATGTCCTGAGAGTGGCCTGTCTGTTGGGGCGGGGGCAGCGGCTCGCCAACGCTCAGGCAGGAGCAAAGGAGCTCCGCTGCCTGCCGTGCTCCAGCTTCGGCCCAGGAAAGCTAATCTCAAACTAGTTTAAATATCTCCATGCACTATTGCAGTCAGAGACTTGTCCCAAATGATTATCTGGAGGCTTGCAGCTTTCAGACTTCTCCTGACCCTTGACTCTGTGCTAGATGGCACGTTCTGGTGCCGAGGACAATTTCCCTCGTACGTGACTCCAGCCTGGACGGCGGCTATAAACCTCATCACCACAACACGAGTGTTAGTCTCTGCAAGGGAGAAAACCATCTGCATGATTTCATTAAAGCCAGTGCTGATCACCGGTGAGAAATGTGTCCCGTTTTGGATTAAAGCAATACTAACAAGCAAAGCCAGCTAAGGACACTATATATGTGTCTCTAGAATATTACAGCAGACTACCTGTGTTGGCGGTGACAACTGATTCACCTGAGGAGACAATTTCCAACCTAGCTCTCAGCAAACAGCTTACACTAATAAACCAGTTTCTTACCATCTCTCCCAAGCGGCTGCTCTAGCAGACTGCTGCTGAGGGGTCCCTGGCTGTGATGCTGGCAGCAGCAGCCCTCTTTCTTTCCTCCCATGCTGAGACAGGCAGGGAGCGCTGGCTATAAACTGCATTTTGAGGGCATATGTCCATTTCTCGTGGGGAATAACAAGGCTCTGATCGAGAAGTTCAGATGGTGCCTATGTTGCCCATGCATTTCCTACGCTGACACGACATGCGCAAGAGCCTAGATCCGTTCCTGGGCGAGTATGACGAGCACCGTGGATGCGAGGTTAACAGTACACGGTATTTTTATTTTCCTGTGGGATATCTGCATTAGCACATGGCAATCCAGTCACTTGGTCTCACACGCGGACTGGGCTGTGGCTTTCCATTTGGCTTCTGGGTGAACGCTCAGTGCTGCAACCCCCTTTTTGTGCCTTTTCTTCTTTATTTCGTACACATGACAGGGAGGGAGCCTTGCATGGAAAGGGATTTGCAGTACTGGGCATTAAGCTTCCGACTAATCCATTTTGCGATGAGTGGTGGGGAAAAAAAGGAATCCCTCTCCATAGTCCTTCTGTACAGGGCCGAAAAAGGGTTTCCCAGGAAGCCTTCTCCAAGCGTGCCCCGTACCCAGCGCCAAGCCCAGCAGCAGCAGAGTTCATCGCAAAAGGTCACGCATTTCCCTCCTCCTCCCCGGGCTCCTCCAGCCCACGGCTGTCCCATTCCTCCCCACGCAGCACGTGCCCCTCCGCAGGGCTCCCCGCGGGGCGGCGCGGCGGCTCGCTCTGCCCGGGCACCGGCCGGTCCTGCAGCCCGCGGGTCCCTGCGCCCGCCAGCCTGCGGAGTGCCCCGACACAGCTGCCTGCACGCCCTACAGCCGGGTTTGGCAGAAAGGCTGGGGGGCCTTCTCCCTCCCGTGTCTACTCGTGCAATCCGCCTTAATCCTGCCTCCAGCTGTAGCTGAGGAGACCTGGGGATCCGGGCGTGGTGGCCCCGCAGGCACCCTCCACCCGCACAGAGCCAAGGGCACCCCAGCTGGAGTGCTGGGCCTGCATTTGGGTGTTCAGTTTACAGACAGCATTCCCCCATCCCCAACACGTGAGAGCCAAAAGCTTGCAACTGGCAGATACGGGCGGGCGTTTTAGGAAACGCATTCGGGCGTATCTCTTTAGGAATTAGCTTGTGCCAGGGAAGACCGTAACACATCTGTTCAGGTACTGTCATGGGCTTTGCTTTTCTGACAGGTAGAAGTTTATCTTTGAAAAGCTGGCCACCTGCATAGGGGGAAGGTTCATTTTATGCAACGCAGTAAAAACTAGGAGTGTGCATCCAGAATTTATACTTTTAAAAAGCAGACAACTCTCATCTCATCTCATCTCGAGTCAGCTCACCAGCCACTCAGCTGCGGACCAAAGATCTTTCTTTTCTCCTGACATCCTGCCTCTGCCGCTATAACACCAGTTATGTTGGGTTTTGTTTGTTTGTTTGCTCATTTTTGTGCTAAAAGCTTTGAAAGAACTCTGAGGAGCATCTGTACACTCCAGTTACGCTATTATCTAATGATTTAGGATGTGGCACAACTTATCTGGTAATATGGAAATCATGTCATGTTTGTTAAATTGAGGGTTTAGTTGTGTGAGTCAACAGATTTAATTTCTTGGGTAATAAACTGCTCTGAAATGATTTCTGACTCATCCTTTTCTTGCTTTAGAAGACGTATGAGGATTGCGGGAAGGCCACGTTGGTGGGAATCCTGCCCTGCGCAGGGAGGGATGCCTGCTGCGCTGAGCCATTTGCCCCAAAGCACTTTGTGTTACTCATCCTCGGGGGCAAGTGATATTCGCAGCCGTGAGTCATCCTGCCCCATGGGGTGGATCTTTGCAAAATCGAAGCAGCTGAAGCCTGGGCTGGGTTTATTCATCCCTCACGTAGGATCCGGTCAGTTGTATCGGTGACTTCAGGTCTCTACTCATTTAACTTCTCCAGGCCTTTTTACGACTCTCTCAGCCAGCCTGGCAGCCCTCTTTCAGCTTGCTCCAGCAGGCAAACATTTCCTTATGGCTCAGAAAACACATCCATTTGTGGGGAGGGTGTACAGTGCGCACGGGAGGTCGGCGCAGGATCGCCCTGCCCAGGCTTCACGCTGGACGGTGCCGTGTGAAGCCTTTCACGCAGAAGTGAGAGGACCATGACAGACAATCAGCATTTTTAAAAGATAGCTCTAATATCCTGAGCTTTGCTTTCTTTTCCTGTTTTTAGTTTGGTTTTTTCCCCTCCATTTTCTGCCTGCCTGAAAAAGGGTATTTTTCGTACAAGACAGCTATG
This sequence comes from Mycteria americana, assembly GCF_035582795.1. Lineage (NCBI taxonomy): Eukaryota > Metazoa > Chordata > Aves > Ciconiiformes > Ciconiidae > Mycteria > Mycteria americana. The sequence goes on along the minus strand of NC_134371.1, from coordinate 70,016,312 downwards.
CTGTCTTTCTCCCAGTGCAAGGCTGATTCAGATGCAGACACCAGAGGTGGAGACTCACGCTTAACTTCCTGAGGATGATACAAACTCTTCCGTGAGATTCATTTGAAACCCAAGCTGTCACCTAATTTTCACAGGTTTTGCTCTTCACCTTTGCCTGCCTATTTTCAGTTTCTCACTTTGCTTTGCACAGGGGTATGCACACACCCGTGCAGGTACTAATGTGATTTAATCATCGGCTTCAAATTACACTATGCTGATTTTTGCAGCATACCTATATTCTCCCTTTAAGATACGAGATGGTTGTTGATGCAGGAGGAAGAAAAAAAACTCCACGGACATGCAAAGAGAGTTTGAACAGAAAATTGCGATTCTGAGGCACATTCAGCTTCCATCTGCTCCTAATGAAGAGCCATCACCTTGCAGGGTCTGACCCATAATCGGGAACTTTCCATCTCAAGGTTCTTTAAACTGATAAGACTGTAACGGCATTACAAACACATTTATCATCCCATATTTTCTCTCCCACCTTCACAGACACCCCAGATAAGGCAATGCACTGAAGAGTTATTTATGGTTAGCATGACCATTAGCTGCATATGTGCGTGTAACGTATAGTTTCTGTAATGGGACTATAAATTGTTTCAATTATTCATCTTTGCTATATTTACAGCAGTGACACTTTTTAATATTGCAACTTCTTATTCATCTTTGCTAAATTTACAGTACTGACATTTTTTAATATCGTAACTTCTTTTCCTGCAATAGGCAGCTACGGGTCTCTGTCTGACCGAGATGAAATTCTTTGGGAAGTGATGAGAAAAGCTCAGTTCAGTTAACCGACAAAGAGATCTTTATGCAAGGAGCTTCCCAAAGTAGGTAATGAAGAAATATGTGCCTGTTTATGTATGCAGCTAAACCAGCACAGATGACTCACCCTTTGATCAAGAGTCATTTGAAGTAAGGAGCCGCCTTTAAATGAAGCGAAGTATCAATGTAAATTAAAACAGGAAAAGAAGCATGACATGTTGGTCCCAGACCTACTATTGACTCCACTAAGAACAAGATCAGACTCATTATGTACCCAATTAGCCAGACCCGGCTCTAGGAGTCCGTGCAGCACGGCGGGAGGAGGCGGGAGGCAGCAGCGCTCGCCCCCGGGGACGGGCACCGGCGCTTCGGCCGCAGCCGCCCGGCAGCCCCCACCACCCGAAGGCAGCGGGCGATGCCCGCCCGGCCAGGCCACTGCTCGCACTGCGGCTCACCAGGGCTTTCCCACGTCCGCTCGGGAAGGGCTTACCCCAGACTTATCTTCACCCGTCGTCCGAGCACGAGATTAACCTTCGTCGGGGTTTTAAATGTGCATCCCTTTGCACAGGATTAATTTAACCATAATTCATTCTAACACAATGTATGGAGAGGCTAATGGGCAAAGATGTTTAGAGCAAGAAGGGTGGAAAGCAAGCAGGTTGATGGTTGCGCAGCCCGAAGACTAACCATCTATTTAAGTTTCTTTTTTGCTTCCTGAATGCTTACACTTTCTCCTATCAGACGTGTACTTCACATATTCCTCCGCCCCGTCAGTCTGTCTTTGCTGAGACTTTGCTGATAAAATGTATTACCAAGGAACAACAATTCCAGAATTCTTCTGTATAGCTCATTTCTAACACAGCAGATCCAAAGCTAGGAGGGCTTACGTGTCTTGTCTGCCTACTATGGATTTGCCGTTCTGATTTCAAAATAGCAGCACAGAAATGTAACGGTGGTCCTACACGGTCACTCTAAAGGTTAATTTTGGCAGTAACATTTTGATAGGATTAATTTTAAGAAAAGAATTGCGCCAAGGTCTTTTACAAACCAGGAACAGGACGGGAAGCAGGTTCTCGCCAGCAGAATAATCCCAAACATGGGCTTCAGTGCCACGGGTTAACGCCAACACCAGAGAGGGATGAGTCTTTTATAATCATCCTCATTTTTCCATTCAATTTTTATTTTTCCATTCCTAACAAGCTCTGAAAAGTCAGGAAGCAACAAAGTTATGTAACTGCAAGGGCAGTTTATAAACAAATAGATTTGAAACTCCTGAGGGGAAAAAAAGGCAACACGCTCTGTACTGGCCTGATCTCCAAGTTTCTGAAGTCGTTCTGAATTTTTCTTCTAACTTTAATTAGCTCTGAATCAAAAAGGAGCACTCTGGAATAAGCCTCAGTATTTGGGGGTTATATTTATTCATAAAAATCCAAGCGATAAATATCTTATCAATTAATCTGAGACGTATTAGGGCATACAAAGAAGTGACTGATTGTTGAATATCAAATATACCGCTCTTATCAGCCCCCTGTCTCACAAGGTGATAAATGAAGGTACCAGAACTGGTGAGATATGATCACATTTTCATTTATTGTTTGGTACCGTATCCTGTCCCAGTAACGGGGTTTTAAACAAATTGTAGCTTGTTTGTTGGCATCCCCGGCGAGCCTGCAGAAGCTCTATGGACGGGCACGATGTCCGCCCATCCTGGAGGGGCTGAGGGAGCAAGCGAGGCACCAGCCGCGGGGCACAGCCCCCGGCAGAGGAGGACGGTGCAGCAGGACGGAGCTGGCCGGCCCGCCCACCTGCCCGCTGTCCTGCCCGCCATCCTGCCCGCTGTCCTGCCTGCTGTCCTGCCCGCCGTCCCCGTCCCGCCCGCCGTCCTGCCCACCATCCTGCCCACCGTCCTGCCCGCTGTCCTGCCCGCTGTCCCCGTCCTGCCCACCGTCCTGCCCGCTGTCCTGCCCGCTGTCCCCGTCCTGCCCGCCGTCCTGCCCGCCGTCCCGCCCGCCATCCTGCCAGGGCCAGCGGCGGCGGGGGAGGAATGGATACGCGTGTCAGCCCCAAGGTTTGCCCCCAAACCCTGCCATTTTTCTGCCTTGAGATGTGCATCTTTTCTGAGGCATGAAACAAATCCTTCTCGTTGTTTTCAACAGACATTTCTGCTCTCTCGGTAGGGTTTACTTCTGCCAGCACATGGAGCATGGATGGTTAGAAACTCGGGAAGTACCACGGAGGTTCAAATAAAAGAAAATAAGAAAATGAGGGACGATGCGAGGAACTTTCTTTAGAGGCAAAGCTTCTAAAGGTTAACAAGAGAGAAGGAAATTAGCAAGGACCTGATTCCACAGTGTGGTCCTGGGGGAGAGCTCCAGCTCCACTGTTGGCGAGCTGGCAGGGAATTTTATTTGAAATTTCATTCTCTGGTGAAAAAAAGTTGTAGCAACAAGCCAATCAGCACCGCCAAACAGCTAAATACAGTGCAATCCTGCTTTGTGTTGCAGACCTTGAATATGCCCAGGTACCTACAGCCAGCACGCGCAGCGCAGAGCTGAGCACCGGGCTCCTGCTTTCTCTCATCTCTCCCTACAGGCACCGCTTTTTTCCGTGACGGCTCTTCTCACATGCAGGTGCATGTGTATATGCGCGTATTACAGCCACAAAAAATTCATATAGCAGCCAGGTTCTGGAAAAGCAATAACTGCTTGGAAAGCAGAGGATTAGATTATTTACAGTGTCCTATATTTTAATGTCAAAAAGACATCCCCAGCATGGTAGTGGAGAACAGGATTTTCTGAGGGATTTGAAACACTAACAGAGATTGTAATGCTGATCAAGATGAATGACCCATCCTGATGGAATATTTTTTAAAAACCCTGCTGAAGAAACACAGTGTCCTAGAATTTGGGAAGCTTGAGATAAATAGGGTGCTCAGGCAGAAGTGATTTCTGTGCAAAATACAGTAAATAAATAGAAGAGGTTACCAGAAAAAAAGTGAATGAAAAATTTTTTTTAGTTCAGAAACCCACAGAGGTATCCTTAAATACCCAGTCTAAACCAGAAATGCTAAAAATATTCAGGAATGTCAAATGAAATAAACTGGAAGGTAAAAAAAAAGTATGAATATTGTGCTAATGGAAGTATCAGCAGGTAAATGCATTCAGCTGAGATACTTGAAAGCTTCAAGGGCAAGTTCAGGTTGAGTTTATGGAGTTTTTGTTTTGAATTTAATCTCGGTAATTACTTTAATAATTAAAAATGTTCTGCTAAAGCAGGTTGTAATTAGCTAATTATTTGCTCTGTTTATGTTTCCTGCTTACTTATGCGTTTTTATTATTCTCCTATAAACTTGAAGAGAAACTCTTCAAAAGTGTCGGTGTTTCTGTCTGGAGGTGTCTGGCCCAGGGGGCTCGGGGCACTCGCGCTTTCTCTGTCGGGGACAGAGTCCTGTCCTGCCGCGGGAAGCCCCGCACGGCCACGGCCACAGCCACGGCCACAGCCACGGCCACAGCGCTTGCCCCTGCGGCACCGCGGCCCTGCCCGTGGTGCCTGCCCCTGCAGCGAGGCTTTGTGCCGGTGCCACGGGCAGGATCAGCGCCGCCTCGATTTGTCATTATTGCGATAGCTGTATGAAATTACACAGCTCCTCATTTGTCTGTGCTAAAAATAAACGGTGAATAGCTGTTTTAATTAATGAGTAAATATAACTAATTGATATAATTACAATTAATGCAGGAAAAGTGGTGAGAACTCGGGGCAGTGTGAAACTAATTCACGGCCTTTGCTTGGGGTGATGAAGACTCTCATTTCCCCTGCCTCCCGCGAGCCCTGGGCTGCTGCTCCCTCGCAGCTGGCAGGGATAGACGCCCTTGTAAGCAACAGTAAGAGATGGTACGGCAGGAGGACAACCGGGCCAAAACTCATTGTTCTCCTTGCTGTCAGCTGCGGAAGCTGAAACAGCCACGGGTCATCCCTGGCGGCACAGACCCGGAGGTATCGGTGCTCCGTAGCAGCCGGCCGCAGCATCCCACAGCGGCCACGGACTTCGCTGGCTCTCTTGTCTCGAGGGACAAGACCCCACAGCTCTTCCACTGGGTACCTTCCCCATCCAGGGCAGGAGACATTTCCTCACTGAGCACGCTGCTGCCTTCCGGCCCTGCAGAAAGGTCTCACTGGCATTTTCTGTCCCATGCACGTTGTGATGGCTTTTTCCCTCTCTCCGTGCCAGAAAGCTGGGCACTGCCTTGATAAAGGAGATAAACAGAGAAAAACTGGCTATCCAGCTTTTTTCCTTATCTACGCCCCTGCTGATGCTGTTCCCACGGCACCCGCCGCTGCGGCACCCGAGCACGGGACGGCGCGGAGGAGTGCCCGCGGCCCCCGCTGCCTGCGGGGCCCCCCCGGCTGGCGCCTGGCTGGGGCTTTCGAACCGATGCTGTAACCCGCTCCGCGGGCAAGGCTGGTGGGAAAGAAGTGGTGCTCCAACCCATCGGGCCCCACCTTTCATCCTGCTGCAAGGTTTGCATAAAGACCGGGGCACGGGGAAATTGCAGCTCCCTGTCCGTGCTAAACTCTCGAGGAAGGGTTAGATGAAACCGGGTCCCATCTCGTGACAGCTGCACAGCTCGCATAGCAGCTCTCCGAGTCAAAGACCAGAGAAGGAAGAGCGGAAAAAAATACGTGAATGAATTTCTGGGGAAAACAACATGCATGAGGAGAAATGTATCCGTACACAGAAAGCTTTAGGACATTTATTACTAATATATAACAAAGACAGTTAAACACAGATAAATGACAGCTTTGATGAGCCTTTATTGCACAGCTCTTTGCGCCTCATTACATATGAAGTATAAAAGAAGAGTAGAGGACTCCAAAGACAAATCTGCACACACCACTAATGAATGATGAGAAATCAGAAGACAAAGGACAGGTTTCGGCACATTTGAGTCGCCACTGTTGTAACAAGTATTTGTGCTCACGGGGAAGTGAGCACAAACGTGAAAGAGGAAGAAGTACAGACAGGAGGGAAGTTTCCTGGTCACTGCTTGGGGGAGCCCGGTTTTGTACCTTAATTCATTACTGGGCAAAGACAGACATAAGACACCTTCCAGCACCGGAGGAGAAAAAAATGGCTCGTTGTTATAATTCTCCTAAGCCACGAGATTGCTGTGTGCTCCTCAGTGTTCGGGCTAATGTCCTCAGTCTCATCAGTGCTGTAATGAGAGAGACTGTGAAGAGAAAAACTAGTTAGCGGCAGCCAGATAAAAGAAAAGGGCTGCCTTTCGACATCGCCGTGTCCCCTTTGCAGCCCCTGCGCTGACCCAAGCTGTCCTTTTCCAAGCGGTGCTGCGTCACGTTGATCCGCACGCTTGCTGTAAGGCTCGGAGCATCTAATTGCATGTGCCGCTTCTGCGTTATACACCAGGGACCCCACAGATGACAGACTCGCCCGTGACAGCACGCTGCTGTGACAGTGCAGGCTGCAGCCATCGGCAGCGCCTCCGTTTCTGATCCCCCCGTTGAAAGGGCAGCCGGGTAATTGGGATGTTTTCTGGCTTCATTTTGACAGCAGTGAAATGTTCCGTCTTGCCAGCAGTCCAGCCGGTCGCAGCATCGCCAGGACCGCTCCTGCTAGGGGATGCTCAGCACGAGCCCCCTGTGCCAGGTCCGGTACCGCCGTGCGGTACCCCCCGGGCCAGAGCGGCTGGCACGGGACACACTACAAGCGGCGTCCGAAGCGTCGGGGGTGCCGGGCCAGGCACAGTGATGGTACCAGTAGTACAAGAGATTCCTGGGGCACCGTGCAGGAGGGATGGCCCACGCCACCTCCCTGTCACGTGGGACCGGGGAGACCTTCCACTGCCTTTCTGGGTTGCACCCCTTCACAAGGGAACAGTCCCCGTTAGCACCGCTGCAGGATATTTCCCCTGAACAAATACAGCTTCTCTAGCTACACCTCAAAGTTTTTATTTTTAATGCGGATTTTTTTTTTTTTTTGCATGTGGAGTTCATTTGTTTATTTGCTTGAGAAGATTAGAAAAGTCCCAAGGGAGTGTGTGTTCTTGCTCATACCCATTTCCTACCTCGAATTACATTACCATCACTTTCTGTAGCCTTCCTGGGGTTTAAAATTAAAACAGAACATGAGTATTGACACCGGTATGCTTCTTAACGCGCACACAGCACGCACGTCACGCTCCCCTGCAGGGACAAGGAGGAGGCAGGCAGCCCGGGACGGGCACGGCTGGCCGTGCCTCCCCTGCTGTGTCCGTCCACGGAGCGGACCGCAGCCGAACTGGCGTTGCCTGTGCCAGGGCCGTGCCGCCGCTGCAGGTTTCTGTCTGCGCCAGCCCTCCGTGCATCCAGACCGCCTTTCCTCAGCCCCCGCCACGGGCTTGTGCCCATCCCGGAGAGATTCACCGGCGAGAGTTGGACCAGCTGAAAAGGGAGGGATGCCCAGCAGGGTGAAGGGATGGCAGGACCCGCAGTGCTCTCCCTGATTGATGTCTGCTCTCCCTGATACTGTGCTTTCTATCCTGCGCTCCGTACCAGGCTGTATCGGTCCTTGTCAAATGATTCACTGACTCCAGAGCCTATGGCAGCTTAAAAGCCGTATCGCTTGCCAGGGTTACAGCACTACGGTCGCCAGTGCTTCCAGATTCAGACTTCGTTTGTTTGAGTAAGAAGGGCATGCAGCTGATAAGATGATCACATGGAGTTACCACTTCAAATGGATGAACGCGGTGAGCAAAGTGACTGTGCCAGGTCAGTAAGTGGGAGGGAAGGCGACAGGTCCTCCATAGCTGCTGATCGGCACTTTTGCCTTTTTGCAGCTCTTTGATGTTCTGTTGCTGTTGTTCTGAAAGGTTCCAAAGACAAGGGAGATGAGGGAGCAGGTGCACACCTAAAGAAGCGGGCAGCACGCACTATCCATCGGTCTCCTCGCGCGGCCAGGTGCCACCCAGGTGAGCAGGGCTGCAGGTGGCTGCCACTGAGAGACCCGCTGGATGTGTGCCTCGGGGCACGCAGATGCCTTTAAAAAGCCAGAAGTAAGTGAGCAGTACCACAACCCCCGCTGTACCAAGCGTAGGCCGATGGCAGGCTGCAGGGGACCCGCTGTGCCACAGGGGCAATGGGCAGTGGTGCCGACCCGCAGAGAGGTGGGGAAGGGGCTCGGCCCTGGGCCAAGCCCCGGCACCGGGCTGGGAGCGGGAGCAGTGCCGCTCCGCTCTTGTCCCATGCTCCCTCTTGAGCAGGCAGACAGCTAATTTGGCTTCAGGACTGCAAATATACACAACACCGGCATACAGCCCTGGGGAAAAGTGTGCACAGCAGAGTAAACACGGCCGATCCCTCTGAAAATCAGTGGGACTCAGATTCCTAAATGGGTACCATCTGCTGCTGTTCAGGGAGGGTTAAACTGCTAATTGACTGAATGTCTTGAAAATGAGACTGTGGTTCCTAAGGCACTTAGCCACCCTCAAAATGCTACCCTGGTCAATTAGGGACACGCTTCCTATAATGCTTACGAGCAAAACAGTATAACAAATCACTCAGGGATATTAAAGCAAACCAACAAACAAAAAAGACCAGCTAATGCCCATTGAAATAACTGACATTCTGCTTGAACTGCATTCCTGAATATCCCACTGATTAGCGTATGCACCTTTGCACATCTAAATATCTTTGAACCTCTGCGCCCAGGCTCCTGCCCAGGGCAGCAGCTCTGCGGTCCGATCGGGCTGGCCGATGCTCTCTGGCTTGGGGTACGGACAAGCGATGCTCCCAGGCACCGCTCCCTTGATGTGGTTGTGACTGTCCTTTCAGACGGGGTGAGTGCAGGATTTATCATCATCTGACTCTCACATTCATCAAACTTTACCAGTTGCTCTCCGTATGCCAGTGAGCGGCTTCCTTGCGTGAACCCGGCGTCGTCTGTGCCTGCAGTTCTGCATCGCCTTCCCCAAGAGAAGCGTTGGCGAGCAGAATGGCTGGTACGCCCAGCACTCCCTAAAGAGTCCAAACCTGTGGGAAAAACGAAGGGCCTAGATGAGCTACCCAAGACTTGAGTCATCAATTAAGAAGGGGAAGAGAGGGACTTACGACAGAGATACAGGAAACTGTAATTGCTGCTTACATGCACGACTGAAACTATGCAACTATTTAGAAGCAAAACACATGCTCAGCCCTGTCCTCTTGCAGCTAATTTTGAGGACACATTATGTAGAAAAACGTACCACTAGCTCATAGCTGCATTTCAATAGAGCGGCGTCGATTTTTTGCCAGAGAAAAGAAATCTCCTTTGGAGTGCTGCTCCTTTGAAGGACCCGCGGCAGTATATTATCTCTGCATCTGACTGCACCAAGTCAGGTCTTCAGTGTCACCCTGAGCTCGTCCGGATCCAATTTTCGCAGGCAGTAATGACAGGGCAATGGAGTGATGCTATTTGAGATGAAATGAGACTGTTCTGGAAAATCCCAAAGTCGGTGGTGAGATCTAGCCGGAGGGGATGACCCTGCTCTTTGCAGTGAGGTGGAGATCAGCCAGCGCGGGGGAGCCTGGCAGAGCCCGTCTGCCGATGCCGCGAGGTGGGGGCCGGCCCCCCAGTCACGCTGCCGCAGTGCCGGCAGCAGGGAAGAGCCCCCGGTCCGGGGTCTGAAGGGGGACAGTGGGTTTGGGGACGGTGGGCACCCGTGGGAGCGGTGGTCAGCGTGGGAGGGCGGCTTTTCTGCGGATGCCCATGCACTGCTCCTGCCAGAGCCGGGCAGCAACAGGCAACTCTGCCGACGGCAGCAACACGGCGCAGGCAGAGAAACGCACGCATGCCGCCCTGCCCTCCACGCACTGGGCTGCATCTGCACGATGAGAAAGGAAAGTGACGCTCCAGCCTGGCGGGGAGGCTTTCTGCAGAATCAGTGCATGGGAAGGGAGAGAAAATCCGGAGGCCTGCAGAAGCTGTCACCATTCGCCGGAGACAGGATTTCCCGCAATGCCTCTGGGAGTTGGATCCCTTTCGCAGCGCTACCGCAGCTCCTCCCCAGCCAGAGGCCCCTGCCGTCAGCGGGGACGCCGGTGTGGACAGGGATGCTGGGAGGTTCCCAGCCCGCCTGCTGCTTCCGCGGCTCCGGTGCCCTGCACGGCGCGGGGTGGCTGCAGCGGCCGCGCCAGGCTCCTGCCTCGCCCCGTCCCATCCTGCCGAAGGGGTTTCACCCCGAGAGCGCTGCCGGGCTGTTTCGTCTCCGTAAATGAGAGATCAGTCACAGGACCATTCGATCATCGCGCTCGATTCCCTTGCAGTGTCAGCTTTGGTTCTCGTTCCTAATTACTCAGGGACTTCTGTTCACACGCTGCTCCCTGGGTCTCCAGCACCAGCCCGGCAAAAGCGTGGGTCGTTAAAGTCTCGCCTGATTAAAGCAGCAGCCCTGCCGCAGGTTCCGCTTATCCCCATACGCCTTTTGAACCTGCCTTTTTTCCCCTTGTTCCCACTGCAGTTCGTCACTTATTTCCCTGCCGATTCTACCATTTGTGTGGATCCCTCCAGCAGTATTGGGGCTGCGCGTGTAACAAACCCCTCCCTTCAGACAGGACCCCGTAGCCTCCCGGCCCCCCGCCCGCAGCCCAGCCGAAGACACGGACCTGCGGCGTTACCAGCGTCGCTCGCCTGTGAACACCAGCTGCTGTCGGGGCTTTTCCCTGCCGCCTGGCAGCCCTTTGCATTCAACCGCCTCGGCCGAGTGCATTTGCTAAATACTGCTGCGCCGGCCCGCCGGTACCTCTTTCCCCTCAAGGTAAAAAATTATCTCCTCCAATTATTTTCTTTTTTAAGAAGAGAGTTACAATAACAATGTTTCTGTGAATTGCTTTTGCAGATAAATAGACCGGGCCCTGTTCCTGAAGCGAGGAAATAATTGTAAATAGGTGCTTTCCCCTTTATCTCCCGTGTTCGCTTTCTTCCCTCAGCTATCTGATGGGTTTCCTCCTGCTCATTTCGCACTCCTCATTCTGTTATCCAAGTTTGTTTTGCTCGTTCTTCCGATAATCCAGTGAAGTCCTCTGTACAAGGGAGGGAAGAAAGGAACTTTTGATTTTCCACACGCTACCTGTGGACTCTGAACCCATGAGGATAATTCTGCCCACGGAGGCTCTGCTTTTACTCTCCAGACAGCCGGATAAGGCCTAGGTTCCCCAGACACAAAGCTCGTCCAGGAGGACGGGCAATGCAGCATCCGCAATGTCGATGGCTGGGGGGCGGAGGATAGACTCACTTCAGGGTGAAAATTTGGAAAACACGTAAACTCATCGGGAAATTTGGGGTGTCTCTACTAACTATGTCCCCTTGATAAGACTCATATTAGACCTCACCTCTGGTGAACGTATTGACCAGCGCAAAGCTGTGCCCAGCTCAGAGCTAATGTTCCTGCCATAAACCGTAAGAAGAGATCTTTTTGTAAGACTTACTCTGGCCACGTTTTCAGTGCTTTGAGCAGGGGCCTCGGTGCGGCTCAGTTATCAGGTGCCAAGCACCCAGGCGTGCCTGACCAGGTGGCCTGCCAGCATCCAGAGATTCAGGTGGCACCAGGAGGGAGGACGGACTGTTTCAGAAGCTGTGGCAGAAATGTTTAATTTAAAAAAGATGGAATAATTTGTCACATGAGTTTTCTACTCCTTGGCGGTCAGTCCATTGCCCCCACATAACAACCTGCTGTTCAGTTTCCATTTTTGAATGATTGCAATTTCTTTTGTACAGTCAAGCTGGCTTTTCTCCTCATTTCATCCGTTCATTCTCTCTCTTTGTATCTGTCATTTCTTTCTTTCCTTCAGGTTTCTTCCGCTTGTCTAATGCAACACCTTTGCCATTTCTAGCTCTTTACCGTCTGAACCCCTTGTGCCTGTAATTTCTGCTTTCAAAGCAGTAATCTTGGGCAGGACGGGGTCTCCAGCTCTGCTGCATTTGCATCGCGCTGCAGCTCTTGTGCTGCCGGAGTGGAGGCTGAGTGGGGCAGCCACCTCGCCGTCATCTTCCGCCTGTTCGGCACCTTGGTGCTCTTCGACAGCCTTCCACGAATAATTGCATTAATCCCCACGAAATGTGTTCTCGGGAGACTTTCATACAGCAGAGCACTGAATTCATTTATTCATGTCAGTCATAGCTGCGCCCACCAGTTTTAGACAGAAGTTTCTTTTGATTTCCTGTTTCACAAACAAATAGTCAGTATGGCGGTCTCTATGTTCAAGCAGAATAATCTCATTTTATTTACCTTGTATGCTTTCTGGATGGAGACTAAAGAGGAAAAGAGATGTGGGAAGAGAAGTCTTTGCAGAATTCGTAAAAAAGGAAGAATGAAGATGTAGAGCATCTCTGGTCAGGAAGCTGTTCTGTATCTTCTAGTCATTGATATGCTGTAAGCGTAAGTTGCATCATGTGGAGTACACCCATCCTTTTGCTGCCTAAATTATGTATGGATATAGATATATAGATAAAATTCACTGTAAGCTGGAGATGCTGATTCAGGCTGGAAAAGCCTGAACGCTCATTAAAGAAAAAATAATGCTAACGATATGCTTTTCCTCTCAAGGATGCCATTCAGTTAACACTGGTGCGGACTAAATGCTCGTCATTCGCACAGCACAAATAGAGCAAATTGCTGCTCTGTCTGTATTCAGATTTGTCTCAACGGTGTAACCGTATTACGGTATTCTTACATCCGAGTAGAGGAGCATCGTCGTTAGCATTCACCGTTCCTCCTGCTAACGGAGCAGTTGACGTGCAGGCTACAAAACGATACTGTAATTCAATTGCTGGCACATTAGGTTTTTTGACATTAAGACTTGCGCTATAAATTCCAGTTCTGTATTCTGTCAGTAACTAACAAATGCTGAATTATCTCCTTCCTTAGACATACACCATTGGAATCCATTTAAAGTGCTTAATGATGTATTAATAAAGCTTGATTTTCCAGCAGAGTTTCTGAACTCCAGCCACTGGCGCCAGGACCAGCACTGCCAATCAAATTAGAGTGTCATCACTCCTCCGTAAATAAAGGTTAATTGGATGTACAGTATGAAAGGATCAGGAACGTAAGACATATCTATGGCAGGCTTGTTCTTACTTGAAAGTCTGATATTACATGCCAGTTCCCATGCACGCTGCTCAGATGCTGCTGGCAGCTTCTTGCCTGTTATTATGGACACCGCTGGGTAAGCGTATTCTTCACATTACTTAGGATCTTTGAAAAAGTTCACAGGCAAAATATTTAATAGATTCAGCACTCTTGTGACCTACTGACTTCTACAGAGGGCGGGGATCTGAAGAAATTCTCATCTTTAATTATTTCACTACAAGACCTCTGCAAGAACGTTTTTGATGGGGGTCGGTGGGCTACGAGTTAGAGGTGTCAGCTGTACCTCGGTGGGCGACGGCATCCCTCCCCAGCCGCGGTCCTCCCCGTGTGGTCTGATGTGTCCCTCGGTGGGGGGACAGAGCACACCCCTCTGCCGAGTGCCTCGTGCTGTGCAGCGCTGGCAGCTTCCCGGGACTACCTCCTCCCCCGGGACCCCCGGAGCAGGGAGCTCCCACGGCCGCGGCAGCGCTCCTCGGCGGGGCAGCGCCCGTCGCGTGGCTGCGAGACGCTCCTCGTCCCCGTCTGCCGCGCCGCCCCGCACCGCTTCCCACCGCCCCGCACCGCTTCCCACCGCCGGGCACCGCATCCCGCCGCCCGGCACCGCATCCCGCCGCCCGGCACCGCTTCTCACTGCCTGATGGGACGCAGCGTGGGCGGCCGCCTTGCCCACCCGCCCTGGGATGGGTCGGGTGGCTCTCCAAGGAGCCTGTCAAAACCCAACACAATACGTAGCCTAATAAGCACCAACCCATACTTACATTAAATAACGTGCAGTGTAGTATGAGCTGGAACGTCATCCCGGTGCATCAGGGATTTTATTATGGAAAAAGTCCATCCTGTTTTTCAAAACCCATTAATGTATCTTAAGTGCCTTTTCTCCTTCAGAGACTCTCTTTCAAACTCCCGCCTTTTGTTTAGTCTTTCGCTGCTAATTAACCCTCCTGAGCTATTTGCTCCCTGTTCTGCTCTGGAGCCCTGACCTTTCATTGAAGACATCTGATATTTTAAAGCTCTGATTAAAATATTTCCATTAAGTTCTTTTTCAATGAACAAAGGGCTTTTGACATGAACAAAAATGTATTATCTGAAATATTTGGTTTTTCTAAAATGTATCAATTTGCCACAAAATTTTATTAACGGCACAAGCAAAAAGTATCTTCAATAAAAACAGTAGTAACTCTGCAGTGGGAAACATTTTAGGTTTCCACTGCTTATTTATAAATGTTCATTTGAAATCTAGCAACAACAACAGAAATTTAGAAAATACAACTGAATTAAAACTACCCCCGGGACACAAGTATTGGTTTTGAGCATTGCTGCATTCTGGTCAATACGGTTCAAAGGAATTGCAGCTGAGGCAGACCCATAGCTGGGGTCTCTGTCCTGACTCCCATTCCCGTTCCAGGGAAGCCGCCTGGATTGTTGCCCTTGACTCTGAGAGTCTTTGGCTTGGGAACCCCTCGCTGGGGGAGTTGCCCCTTCAGGACTGCACGTGCAGAAACCTAATGGGTTAATAATAACTTCAGCAGACCTTCTCTCTTCTGCTCTCAAATGGGCATTTATTGGGCTGCTCTACAAAGCTAATGAGCTAATTTTCAGTAAAAGTAAGCCCTTGAAAAATGATTGGTTGATACTAAAACACTTCCAGCTTTATGGTATCGTAGCATGATATCATTAACCAAAACGAGCAAAAGTCTGGGAATGGAACAAAAACAAAGGGATGACTCCAGTAACAAAGGAAAAAGAAACACTGAAGGTGCCGTCTCCTGGTTTATAACACAATGCTGACGTGCACGGCTATCGTGCGCTAACGCCACGCCATCGGTGCGTCTCATTGTCGGTGCTTTCGTTGTGACACACACAACGCTCATCAGTGAGCGGGTTCGTGGGCAGCTGAGAGCACGCACGAGTCTCCCATCCATTTTTAACACGAGATGTAGTTTGTCCCAGGTTTTCTGTGTCATGGATCTATACAGCACGCATCTACAAGATCACGCAGATCAAATGCAACCATTCCAGGTTGAATTCAGGTCAACTGAGTGAGAGGCACCTGCCTGGGAAGCCCACAGCTGAGCGTCCTGGTTTGCACAGAAAGCGGGTACCACGCAAAGGAACGAGGTGAACACATAATCACCAGTCACGCATTTTAGATACTTTTAGCATATTTCAAAGGGGTGTCAGGCTACCTGTTACTTTTCCCCTAATATTTCAGGGCTAGTGAGCGACAGGGATGGGTGCGGTGCAGCCGGGACGCTGGTACAGCAGGGCGTTGCTCAGGCACCCGCCCTCCGTGGTTTACCAAAAGCTTACTCTTCCCTCACCATTTCAGTTCCCCACTTTCAAAGCTCCCCTGCCCTGACCCGTGCCAGTTCGGTGTCTGTCCACTCTGCCCCAGCAGAACGAATTCTTCGGCATTTAGAAGTGTCCAAAGTCTGAACGCTGTCTGCTCCTTGGGACGGCAGAGGAGCCTGCGTGCGTTAGGGATTTAGGGCCCAAGGCTGCTCAGTGAGAAAAAGGCTTGCTCGGAGGAGAAGGTAAACTTCTGTCAGCTTCTGCAGACGAGGGAGGTCTTTGGCAGCGAAGGCGACGTGATGGTCCGACACTTTTGTCAGTCCATTTTGGGGCCCTAACTTTAGCTGCATTATTTTTCATTTTACTTGCAGGAACACTATGGATTTTTAAATTAAAATATTTAAAATTTTAAATATTAGTAATAATAGCAGGTTCCTTGTGGCCCAAGCTACAAAAGATCACTACAAAACATGTGCCCTGCTTCTGTAGGTAACTGCATTTTTGTTTTCTTCCTCATGCTTTAAAATATATATTTTTTTCATTTTATACATTGCTGAAAGTGCCTTCAGGCATGAAGTTCTTCCTTCCTTTTTTCCCCAATATTTTCCCCACCAACCATAATAGTTTCAAAAAAAATCTACCACAAACCACTCGCCTTCCCCTGGGAAGAGAGATGCCCGGAGTCCCTGCAGAGGTCACCCTCCCTGCCGGGCAGGGTAGAGACGCTCCCCGCTGCAGCAGAAGGAACAGGGTTTTGTTGCCCCTCCATCTATCACCTCCCAACTCCAAACTGTTTCTCACTTTTATCTTATTCCCCTACCGTCTTCCATAGTCACATGCTAAGTTTGGATTTTTAGACACGTTGCTTGTTCTCTCCCACGCTCCCCATATCTCTAAACAAAAAGCCAGCGATGGAGCTAACAGCACCCTGCAGACGCTGATCCCTGGGATAATATTGGTTACTTCCAGTGCAGGTATTTTCTGGTGAGGCATTAACTGCTACAAAGGAGTCGTGAATAGCTCCTGTCCTGACAGATGAGTGTAGGTGTAGGAGTGGCTGGTAAAGGAAACCAGATATTTATCTATGTAGTTTTAACTTAATGGAAAAATATCTTTCTGGTCATTTAAATCATATGATGTCCAATCTAACAAAGTAAAATCCCTAAAACCATATATTTTTACTGTAGCCAGAAACAAGTGAAGGACTCCGGGTTTAAGACACTGCTCATTTTGTTAATGAAAGAAGGAATAAACAATGGGACGTAACACAAAGATTTGGACAAGTTTGGCTCATTTTCCATGTTATCACACCACTTTCAAGGGAAGAAAAGAAAAGTAAGTATCAATATTATCATACAGCAGTTTGTGCAAGAATGAAAGGTAAGTATTTTACCCCAGTTACCAGGAGCAAGCGGTGCCAAGGTAAAGGCACACTCTGGGATTTGGGCTGTCTGGACTCATTTCTGCCAGTCTGCCAGTGCCCCACAACCCAAAGCACGCAACAGTCCTGTGTAGTGCTCGTGGTTACGTCCCTGAAACAAAAAGATGCAGTTGCATTGCCTTGCAATTCTCCAAGTTTTGGTTAGTATTACTTTTTAGACTATTAAACCCTCAAGACAGAGGTTGCATCTTGCCAAATATTTGTGCAGCACTGCCCTGACCTCACCAGTAGCCACTGCTGCCTCTCCAGTGCAAATGGGTAACATCAGCAGCAAATCCGCTGTGCAACGGCCACGGGCAGCCCTGACCGTCACGCAGTCACCATGGCACACGCGGCATTTATGGAGATGTAGTCAGAATTAGCAAGTATCTGCCTCCTTTCCTCATCACGGAGAGAGCAGAGACATAGGTGGAGCAGCACGGGGCACAGGTCCTGGGGCTGGAGGATGCTCCCCGCCATGGCACACGCCGTACTGTGCACGCTGCCTGCGCTGCAACGCTGGCTGCTTTCCTGCAGAGCACTCAGCAATAGCAAGAGACATGTTAAATCCTCCAGCCATGCCGGGAATGAAAAAGGAGATAAGAAGAGTCAAGTAGAGTAGAGATGTTTTTCCCCTACCACAGACTCTTTGGAAGCTGAAAAATTGACTTCCATTTCATCCATTTTAATGTTGAAGGGTAGGCTAGCCACGGCCTGACTAAGATTGTCAGTGCTTTGTCATCCCGACACTGCAATTTCAGAATATATGATGGGAAAGTCATATCGATGCCAGATCCTGGATGAGATTTCGATGACACAAAGCTCGCAGGGTTCAGAGCGGAGGTCCAGGGCGTCCCTTCCTTGCTACCCCGCGCACATGCTCTATGGCAGGGCAGCAATATCAAAAGATATTCTGGTCCATGCAGTTAATTTCAAAGAAAGCTGCTTTTTAAAACACACATCCATCCTTACTTCAGCTTATTTGCCAATTCAGCTTAGAGCTCCTCTAGGGAAAGAAAGCAGTCCATTTCTATCACAGTCTAAAAACAGGCCAAAGCGTCAACATTTAGACCCCAACCAAAATCACTCAAGTTTTATACACCCAAATTTACGTTCCAGTTTTGATTCTTGCCAAGTTATCTAATTTTGGATAATTAACAATTTTCAGAACAGACATGTTGCTGGTTGGACCAAACCGTGATGCTAAGCAGCGTGGAGCCGTCCATCAGGTCCTCTCCCGCCAGACCCATCCCCTGCACACACGTTTGCGTAGGTAGACATTGTGATTTAACCCCAGCTGGCAACCGAGCCCCAAACAGCCGCTCGTTCACTCCCCCCCGGTGGGATGAGGGAGAGAATCGGAAGGGTAAAAGTGAGAAAACTCATGGGTTGAGATAAAGACAGTTTAATAGGGAAAGCAAAAGCCGCACACACAAGCAAAGCAAACCAAGGAATTCCTTCACCACTTCCCATGGGCAGACAGGTGTTCAGCCATCTCCAGGACAGCAGGGCTCCATCACGCGTAACGGTGACTTGGGAAGACAAACGCCATCACTCCGAATCACAGAATCACAGAATCTTACAGGTTGGAAAAGACCTTTAAGATCATCGAGTCCAACCGTAAACCTAACACTACCAAGCCCCCCACTACACCATGTCCCTCAGCACCTCATCCAAACGGCTTTTCAATACCTCCAGGGATGGGGACTCAACCCCTTCCCTGGGCAGCCTGTTCCAGTGCTTGATAACCCTTTCAGTGAAGTAAAATTTCCTCATATCCAGTCTAAACCTCCCCTGGCGCAACTTGAGGCCATTTCCTCTCGTCCTATCACTTGTGACCTGGGAGAAGAGACCGACCCCACCTCTCTACACCCTCCTTTCAGGCAGTTGTAGAGAGCGATGAGGTCTCCCCTCAGCCTCCTTTTCTCCAGGCTGAACAACCCCAGGGCCCTCAGCCGCTCCCCATCAGCCTTGTGCTCCAGACCCTTCCCCAGCTCCGTTGCCCTTCTCTGGACACGCTCCGGCCCCTCAATGTCTCTCTTGGAGTGAGGGTCCCCCCCTTCCTTCCTCTTCCCCAGCTCTATATGCTGAGCATGACTCCATATGGTCTGGAATAGCCCTTTGGTCAGTTGGGGTCAGCTGTCCCAGCCGTGTCCCCTCCCAGCTTCTTGTGCCCCCCCAGTCTCCTCGCTGGTGGGGTGGGGTGAGGAGCAGAACAGGCCTTGACCGTGTGTCAGCACTGCTCATCAGGAACGAAAACATCCTTGTGTTACCAACACTGTTTCCAGCACAAATCCAAAGCACAGCCCATGCTAGCTTCTATGAAGAAAATTAACTCTACCCCAGCCAAAACCAGCACATTCTCCAGCCCTTATTCCATACCATGTACGTCATGCTCAGCTCCCACACTACCCAGTACGTTCTTACCACCCACCACCGCCCTTCCTTTCCTTTGATACAATACCCCGATATCATTCCCTTAGTCTGTGGACCACCCCTGTGAAATGTCTGTAAAATGTCCACTGAGTTCATTCAGTCCGTGACTTTGGGCTCCATCTGTCGCGGTGGTTGCTCTGGACAGGAGAGGCCGTGTGTTGCGTGGAGTTACTGGGCACCAAAGCCAGCTGAGGCTGGGTCACTGCTGCACTTGCGCTGCTTCTTGTGAGGCTTGTCCTCCCTTGGTTCAGGTGGTTCCTGCTGTAGTCATGCCCATAACACACTGCTCAAATCATGGTTTACAACAATTTAAAGGTGTTTCCATTACAATCTCCCCCCCGGTCCCTTTGGACCAGACCATCGGGTTTAACATTGCAATGAACTCCTCCCCTTGCCCCTGCTCCCGCTTGGACTTCTCCACAGGCTGCGGTCCCTTGGGGGTGTACCTGCTCCCAGGGGAGCCTCATCTATGAGCCACGGTCTCTCCAGGGCTCTACCTGCTGCAGCACAGACTTATGCACAGCCACAGTCGCTTTGAGGTGCCCCTGTTCCAGCATGGCCTTCTCCATGGGCCACCATGCCTTCAGAGATAGACCTGCTCCAGCGTGGCCTCGCCCACAGCCACAGTCCCTTCGGAAGTAAACCTGCTCCAGCACACCCTTACCCATGGCTGCAGTCCCTCCAGGGGCGTACCTGCTCCGTCGTGGGCTTGTCCACGGCCACACGCTTTGCGGTGCTCCAGCACGGCCTCATGCACAGGCACTGATGTGTCGAGGTGTACCTGCTGCAGCGTGGGCTTATCCTTGGGCCACAGTCCCTTCAGAGGTATACCTGCTGGGGCACAGGCACAACCACGGCCACAGGCACTTTGAGATGTACCTGCTCTGGTGCGGACTTCTTCATGGCCACAGACACTTCGGGGTGTCCTGCTCCCGCGTGGACTCAGCCACAGGTCACGGTCCCTTTGACCCAAGGGCACACCGGAGTTCCAGCCTGCCCAGTGCAGCAGCACAGAAGCAGCAGGGATGCCCTGGCCATCGGCCAGCCCCGGCGCACGGCCATCGCTGCTGTCCCACCGTTCCCAGGCACAGCAGTCAGATGATCAGCAGCACAGCAGCACGGCAAGCAGCCAAAGCAAAAAGCGGCCACCCACGAGCACCAGACGCTAAGGTACAGTAAGGCAAGCACGCCCCACGGCCAGCACAGGAGCCTGCTGATTAATAGCTAAACAGCAATAACAGCTATAAATTCGATCTAGCACATTCCAATCAAACCTGTCGTTATCTCAAACCCTTCGAGCCCCACGTTGGGCACCAAAAAGCACTGTAGTGATTTAACCCCAGCCGGCAGCTCAGCCCCCCCCAGCCGCTCGCTCACTCCCCCCACTGTGACGGGGGAGAGAATCAGAAGAGTAAAAGTGAGAAAACTCATGGGCTGAGATAAAGACAGTTTAATAGGGAAAGCAAAAGCCGCACACACAAGCAAAGCAAAGCAAAGCAAGGCATTCCTTCACTCCTTCCCACGGGCAGGCAGGGGTTCAGCCATCGCCAGGACAGCAGGGCTCCAGCACACGTAACGGTGACTTGGGAAGACAAACGCCATCACTCCAAATGTCCCCCCTTCCTTCTTTTTCCCCCAGCTTTCTATGCTGAGCATGATGCCATATGGTGTGGGATGTTCCTTTGGCCAGCTGGGGTCAGCTGTCCCAGCCGTGTCCTCTCCCAGCTTCTTGTGCCCCCCAGTCTCCTCGCTGGTGGGGTGGGGTGAGGAGCAGAACAGGCCTTGACTGTGTGTCAGCACTGCTCAGCAGGGACGACAACAGCCCTGGGTTATCAACACCGTTTCCAGCACAAATCCAAACATAGCCCCATACTGGCTCCTGTGGAGAAAATTAACTCTACCCCAGCCAAAACCAGCACGGTATCTTGGACAGACGGTGAGACCTGAGGGATTTTCCATTGCTGCCAACCCCAGAGGAGAAGCAGCCCCCTGCTGCGTCTGTCCACAGGAGCCGTGGGACTGTGCCTGTCCCAGAGCGGGTGAGCTGCAGGAGCTTGATGCTGCTGCTGGCTGAAGCCCTGACATCCTGGGTAACGCTGAGAAACCCACCAGACCGGGGAACCGGGTCTTACTGGAAATGAAGGCAAGTTCCTTCCACTTCTCATTCCAGCGAAATGGCTGAGAGGAAAAAAACCAAAAATATCTGAGTAAGAGAAACCTGGCAGAAGTTTCCCTTTTTTTTGGTTCTCCAGCTTTCCTATAAGAAGACCCAATTCTTGTTTAGTTGCAAAATATGCCATACCATGTAACCCCACAAAAAGCGACTGCAGCGCGGTGCCTGCGCACAGGGCAGCCGAGGTTGCTGCAGTCACCGGCTCTGGTCTTTCTGCGCGCTAAGACTTCAGAGGAGTGCGGCTAATCCTCGAGCTGGGCCCTGGCGGCAACCTCCTCGGCAGGTTTGCTCCCAAGCAGCGACAGATTTACGCTGGCCAGCCGCACAGCTCCTCTGCACGCGGTTTTGCGTGCAAAGGGTCCGAGGCGCCTGTGGGGTCCGAGACAGAAATTGCCCTCCGGGGTCAAAGCCTGACCTAAGGAGTCACTCCAACCGTGGTTATGGCGGGAGCCTTGCAAAGGCCGCGGATGGGAGCGATGAGTCTCGCTGCTCTCCTTGCACGAGAAATTAACGTGCTAACGATCTGCTGCTGGAGCCGCCTTCCCTTCTCCCTCATTTACGCTCGGCATCCTTCGCATACGTGCATTTCAGTGTGACCCTATTACCTTTCCCCAATTTAACTTTATTTATGTAATATTCCCAAATCAATAGGATTTCCCTTACATATTTCAAAAACTATATTTTGGCTAGAGGAGGGTGGGTTTAGTCATAATCTTTTTATGTATCTATTTTTTCAGCATGTGGTCGCACAGGAGAGAGATAAGTAGGTGACATTCTTTATGGTTTTTTCCTATCATTAAAGTCCTACTGTTCCAGAGAACATAAAGCACAGTCAACAGCACGTCATCTACTCTTTAACCATCATTTCATGGTCATAAATGCTATCATTAGGAACGTGTTTCAAGTGTATGGATGTGTAACAGCTTAGGGATTGACACCTATAACAAATTCCTGTCTGGGACTTGTTTAAATATAACAATCTGCCTTCCTAGATCATATTAGATCAGTGAATACACACTACTCTTTGGAATTAGATTTGTATGAGGAAAGATTAGCCTTGTATAACGTAATGTTACATTTTGTTGTTCTGAGCTATACTAAATGTAAATCCTGTCTCAGATACAATAATAATTCAAACAGAAAATGCAAAGGAAAAGACATAAATATGAAAAAGAAAGATAGGATATATAGGAATACAGTACATTTGAAACTCGTTTTGAAAGTCAAATACATACCTTTATTTACAATGCTCTGATACGATTCAGTTACCCAATGAATTTCTGTGAAATAATATCATATCTGCACCCTTATGAAGAGCACAGCTAGGGAGGAATGCGAATGAGACCGCAATAACTCAGAACTGTCAGAGAAGCTCCCCTCGAAAGAGGCACTGTCTCCTCCAGTTGTGCAGCGATACAGAAGTCTAGAAGTTTATGTAAGTTCTCTTTGGAGAAAGGGCTGAAGAAAGCGCTCCAGAAACAGGACTTGCTAACATCTCAAAAATAAGTAATATAACTCCATGTTTCAATGGTGCTTTTATAAAAACTGAATTAAAATGGAACACGACACAGAGACAGAACACTTTGATTACAAACTTTCTACCTGCAGCGGATAGGCAGGCCCTTCAGGCAAAGGATGCCTTCTCCAAACAGAAAACCTACCCGCGCTATGAAGACACCGACGCTGTACTTACCCGTGGGCGGCCAAGGAGCAGCATGCTTGGAAACCCGCACGTGGCACGGGTGAAGGTACTCCATCTCTTCTAGCGAGGGACGGTAGCAACGCTGCAGCCTGCCGCAGAGGAAGGCAGTGAGCTCCTAGCAGGAGAAGGAGCTTCTCCCGAGTGCAAAAATCTGTAAAGCAGCCTGGCTTGGGCCAGCTGTGGAGAATTAACGGGTTTCTCCAGGAGGCTATAAAAGGAGTGTGGGCAGGAGGTGCTGGGGAGCCTGTGCTGTGGGAGCAGGTGGGGTGGCTGGGGCTGCGGATGCTTTGCTCGGTCGTACAGTTAACATCAACATAGGCTGACGAAGGAGGCGGGAGATGAGGATGGGCTGTAGCAGGGTGTGAGGGCTCATCTTGTGTTTCTCACCAGGACCTTTCCAGCTATGCTGTATGTCTCTCTGTAGACCTCTTAATTGATGTTAAGCTAAAATCAGGTAGGTGCCTGGCCTTAGGTCAAGCTTGACTTAAAGCCGTTCTCTATTCAGCCTTAAAAATGTGCTTGAGACAGTATGAACATGTTTTAAATTCACTCTAAGAGGTTCTTGCTGTATTTCTTCTTGCACTCTTGCTGCTGCATGTCCCATGCAGACCTATTGTGTGTTGAGCCTTGCACGTGACCTGTGTGGCCCTAGAAAAAGCTATCTGCTAGAGCTTCAGCAGGCCTTGCTTCCAGAAGGCTCTGTGATGGTGGAGCTGGCGATGCTCGCGGTGGGGAAGGAGGAAGAGCAGGTCCCTGCAGGGAGCACTGGATGATCGTGAGCTGCAGCACGTCGATCGCTTGCCTGGTCTGCAGTGGCACAGGAATGGCTTATCAACGAGGCTGGCCTGTCCTCCCAGGACACGTGCACGGCCTTTAGTGGAAGTGTTGTCCCTTTCTTCCTTGCAGCGGTGCCCTGTGCAGCCTCCTCCCTCGCTGGCGGTGAGCACAGCAGTCTTACAGCAGTCTCCATGTTGGTGGGACCCACGCAGCTCCGTCGCAGCCTCTTCCCTCGGTCGTTGGGCTTGTCCCTTCCCAGCTTCACTTCACGGAGTGTGCAGCTTCTGTGCTTCCAAGAAGCTGTAATATAAAACAAGAGCACAAAGATCTGGAGAGGGTCGATGGGGCTGCTAAAGGAGTCTTATATCAAGAATAAGGGCCAAACACTGCTTTTTTCTTTGTAACACAAATTAATCCCTAATGATTAATACAGTTTGGGTTAGTAAGAGCACTAACTGATTCTCCTGTGTATCAAGCAAATCAGCCTTTCTCTCTCTAAACAGCAGTTTGTACAGATGTGTAAATAGAAAATGTTGTTTTGCTTCTCAAGGGATCTATTGTTTGGTGGAACAATAATAATAGTTTCCAAATGTATTTCAGCATTAAAGCATGTGTATTTCTGCAAAGATCGGCTTTGCTTACAGGAACACAAAACCTCTCAGTAATTACCAGGAAAAGCTGACTCACTCTTTAAGACTTCTCCGTAAGAGCCAAGATGGAGCTCTGCAGGTCTTGGGCTGAGAAAGCAGCTCTGATGAGGCAGCCTCACTATTTATGGGGTTTTCTCGATCCCTGAAATCATCTTGGTATTCCCCTTTAATATTTCATGGCACGCACTGAGCATTCACATATGTAATGCTGGGAGGAGAGCGTACTTGGTGCCGAGTGTTACAGGAATAATGGGGTAGGCCAGCAAAATGGGATGATAAAAAATGTTCCTATGCATCCAGGACAATCTGAGATGTAGAACTGATTTATGAGTTTAATATGATACTGGAGGAGTTAGGTGGGGTTTAGGTTATTAAAACCAAGGCTGTTTAGGTTTGGACAGGAGTTAGTCCTGTAGCTAGCAGGCAAAAAGGCTGGCAGCAGAATGCTAGCAATGATTTGGACTTCCAGCACTGCAGCTTATAGGACTTTGGTGTGTAGTCAGGGTTTGAACCCACTTGGGTATATGTTGAGCTCCCTCTTCATCTCTGAACCAGAGCTGACGGGATGGGGAGGTGGAGGTGTCCGCCGGTGGAGCTGCTTCTGCTGCGATTGCTCAAGAGAGGTAAATACAAAAGCAGCTTAATGCTGACTATAGCAGTGAAATGATGGAAAGGAGGGAAACTGTAGCCAGACTCTGAAGTTGGTACCTTTTGACTCTGTTGGGAAACGTTTAAAACTAAGATTTATTATTCCGTGATCTGATATACTATGCCATGTGTAATTAAGCTAAAATTTCAAGTGGCTTGTTTATTTAGCTGGAGTACATCATATAAACCCTTCCTTCCAAGACCGAGGTTGTCCTGCGTTCCCTGGGCTGACCTGACCTTGCAGCAGGCAGATTGCCTGTTGTGCTAGGGCGCAAACGTGCGGGGCAGCTACAGAGAGCAGCACCACATGCACGGTTGCTGTGTCTGCAACGCTGCTCTGTGGCTACCATTTCATCGTCTGTTAGCGTCCTGCTGAATTTCTATACAACTACTGTGAGTACAGGCTCTAACTGTATCCATTCTGCTCATTCCAGTCTGTCCTGGTTTTGGCTGGGATAGTTAACTTTCTCCCTAGTAGCTGGTGCAGTGCTGTGTTTTGGATTTAATCTGAGAATAATGTTGATAACACGCTGATGGTTTAGATGTTGCTAAGTGATGTTTGCACCGGTCAAGGGCTTTTCAGCTCCCCATGCTCTGCCAGGCGCACAAGGAGCTGGGAGGGGGCACAGCCGGGACAGCTGCCCCCCGCTGCCCAAAGGGCTATTCCAGGCCATACGGCGTCATGCCCAGTATAGAAACTGGGGGAGCTGGCCGGGGGGCGGCGATCACTGCTCGGGGACGGGCCGGGCATCGGTCGGTGGGTGGTGAGTGGCTGCATCACTTGGGGTTTTTTACTGGGTTTTGTTTCCCCCTCTCTCTTGTTGTTTTCCTTTTCATTACGATTTATTATTAATATATATGGTTTTTCCCAATTATTAAACTGTTCTTATCTCAGCCCATGAGTTTTCTTTCTTTTGCTCTTCCGATTCTCTCCCCCATCCCACCGGGGGCTGGGAGGGTGAGCAGGCGGCTGCGTGGTGCCTCATTACTGACTGAAGCTAAACCATGACATAGTCATAGGTGCTAAAACCCATTGGTGTGGTCTCGTGGTTTCATGATCCGAGTCCTTTGGGAGCCCTCTCCTGGGGATTGCTTTCAAATGAGACTGGGATTGCTCTTCCCTAAATGGGTAATATCCATGCATGGTTATGCATGAGCAAAGAAACACTTAGTTTCTGTATTTCCCACAGGGTGCTCGACCATGCTCTTGCTCCTCCTGTTCTGGGACATAGTACCAGGGTCTCATCCTGTCTCCATTGCCATGAGATGTGGTCAGGTGCTTTGCATGAGGGGGCTCTGGAGGGAAAACCTTTCTGGGTGGGGTAGAGCAGCTGCGATCCTCCTCCATGAGAGTGGGCTAATTTTGTATCTTTAGCAAACCTAAACCCAAATCCATTTATTAGGCTTCAGAAGAAGCCAATTGTTTTCCTACAACTTGAAACAAAGGTGTGGAGCGGTATTCCCATGTTTGCAGACAAAATTTTCTGACCAGATGGCATAGCAACAGGAGAGGCTTTGGGCAGCTGCTGCTCCCCTGTAAACCGGAGGGACTAACAGAAGGTGGGTGTCCGGACAGCAAAGTCTGCACAGGACTCCAGGGTGGTAATAAATTAGAGAGAAGAGTTGGAGCAAAGCCATGAATGAGAATTTAATTGCATACTTCTTGTGTTTCCTGGATTATACTGGCCAGGAGTGCTTTCTGGAGGAAATGAAAAGATGATACCTGGTGAAACAGGGCTGTGAGAAACTGCGTATGAGTTTGCTATTGAACAAACTTCTCCGTTAATAGAGATATGATGTCTGAATCTACATTTTGAAACTTGGATGCCTTGAGTATTTGCTCAGCAATAGTTTAGCACTTGAGAAACACTGCACAGAACAAGTGTGGTCAGACTGTGACCGCCTTCTCCTCCTGCTGATTAATAGAAGGTGAGGCAGGCAGGGGGTGATCAGGAATAGTCAGCCCAGGTATCTAGGAGGATATTAGGAGGTCTGTGTGTGTTTGACCTCTGTGAAGCTAACAGATGGAGGTGACTACCTCTTCAGTCTGCTGAGTACCACAGGCCCGTGACCCACAGTCCTTAATAACCAGCCCACTCCAGGATGCATGCGGAGGTGAAATGTAAGCCAAATGTTCACGCAGAAACATCAAAGGCTTTCAGACTTTAGTGTGTTTTGGAAATGTTTGTCAAATACCTGCACTTTCCGGCTTTACAGGAGCCAGGAAGCAGAAGGATTGATGGAAATAACTTGTCACTGCTGAGAAGTACTGGGTACTTGACTAAAAAACCCTCTTTATCAGTAGACAGACTAAAGATGACATGCAGTGTTGGATATATCTTCTTACTGGTTAACTCATGAGTCCATTAGTACACTTAAGAGAAAGGCGGCATTCTGACAAACTTCTTTACCATTTCTGTGTCAATTCTCTCATAAGATCTTACAAAAACCTAGTGCCACCCTTTACAATAAACTTGGCTAAGCATTTAAGACTATCTCTCAATTCTGTTTTATTTTGAAGGATTAAAGCAAGTCGGAACTTCTGTTCGGGATGCACAGGATTTTTAGGGTACTGTGAAAGAAGATATCTGAAAGTAGGCTTTTTATAATACACCAGATAAGCATTCATGTAAAAAAAAAAAATCAATGAGACGAGTAATTTGAGTCCAAGGTTGTGGGGTTATTTTTACTTCAACTTTTGAAGGTGGTCCAAGTATATTTTAGCAAAAGATAATACTTCTCTATCTCCACAATGCCTATCCTTGCTTGGCTAATGCAAAAAGCAAGTAACAACTGTTGTCAGGAGAAAACAGGCAGGCACAATCCTGAGATGCTAACGCGACGTAAACAAAAGGGGGCTGCAAGCAGTGCTCTTGTGAAGCTCCGCGTGATAGTCTGCAGACCTGGAGTACATCTCTCATCCCCAGCGGGAAGCAAGGCACGACAGTCCAAATATCAACAGTGCTGTGAGGTCAGCATCATGCGAGGATGGTTCCATGCTCTCCTGACCTGTGAGAACGTGCCCCTCTTGGGCTGAGATCTTCTGTGCTGGATCTGTCTGCAGGCAATGGGTTTGGGTTTGCTTGGTTTTTTTTCTGTTTTACTGGCAAGTTTTCAATAATCGTGTGTTCTGAGACTGCGGGGAGGGAGGGGAATACTTTTATCATGACAAAGAACATGTTTTTGGGAAAAGGCTGTGGTGAAAGTGGTTGGTGACTAATGCTGATCATAGAGATGGTCCTCAGTGGGGATAACTACCAGTATTCAGGGAGAAGGAAATAATGCTTAACAAAGGGATGAAGCCTTGGGTTGGGTTGATCTATTTTAGAGGAATACTTGGTTCCCAATAAAGCGATGCCCTCTGCCAGTAGCAGCGTTGGGTGTTTTCAGTTAGGGCTGGTTTTTAACCCTTATGCTGAGGTCCTAGTCTGAAACCAGACACAGAGCTTCCTCCTGGAGGGGAGGTGTTGCAGACAACAGCAGCCTGCACTGCACTGCGGTGACTTCTCGGTGTGTCGAGCAAGCTGTTGAACTTTCTCTTCTCCAACTGGGACCAGCACGTCTTGTCTGAATTTCAGAGTTAGTCTCTGCAAGGCTAGAAGAGACCGTACCATCTTCTCGGATATCTGATACAGCCAGGATCTTTAACCTTCTCCCAGACTCTTCCTGTTGTTCCACCGCCACAGCTTGTCCTTGCCTACCACTTCATGTTGATTTCAGGAGGCTGAAGGGACTCGGTGCTTCCTTTGAGACTCTGCTCCAGCAGTGAATCATCTCCCACTGCTGGACAGGGAAAAACTGCAGGTTTTTCCAGGGGTTAATTTGTCTGCCTTTGTTTCCAGCAATTTCTTTTGCCATGTCTTTCATGGGTAGACTAAAAGGCACTGTAGTACCCAATATTTTCTCTTGAAAGCATTCAGATGCTGTTGTTCGGTCACCTCTCCAATTAGAGATAACCACCGGAGCCTACTGAGTTCAAGTCCATCACTGTGCTGCGTGTTTTCTCCACCTCTCAAGTTGTTTCTGTGGTTGTCTTCTAGACTTTGCCTTTGCACTCCTGATGAGAAGGCTCACTGCGTTTGGGGCCAGCCAGAGCCACGAGGCAAGGCTTGTTGAGGCAAGCACACCTCATGAAGCACGGCTGTCACCACGACATGGCCAAGCACAAAGCCACGGGGTCCTGGTGGGTGGCTGCAGACCGCAGTGCACAGCCGCGTGCCCTCGGTGCGTGCCTGCTCTGAGGGAGTCCCGCCAGTGCCCGTTTCCACTCTCAGGCTGTTAGTGGAAACTCTGAATAGCATCAAACCTGGGTCACTGGGGAACCTCGGTAATAACCTTCCCCTCCCTCAATCACATCCACTGCCAAAAACTTTTTTGGATCTCATTTATGAACCTCCTAATCCAAAGCAATTTCGTAATAAAATGAAGTATATGCAGGTTTTTTTCATCCAGACATAGAATACCAAATGTAATCAGGGCTGTTTAACCTGTGTTGATCAGCATTAAGTATATTTTTACCTTTTTAGCACTTTGAATTTAATTGTGTAGTAGCATTGCACACACTGTCCAAATTTGATGCCAACTGATTTGGGTCGTTTGGCTGGGCCATTTGAAATGCTGGTATGATTCTGGTGCTATTGTCCCATTGAAATCTGCCTGGTATTTTAAAACATATAAAAAATAAATCTTTTTATGGCTTTTCTCACCAGGTCTTTAGAGGTTTGAAATTCAACCTATCTGGACCCGTTCCTCCTTCAAAGCCCTTCCTGCCAGGGACTTTGTGGTGATGTCTGAAGTTTTTCTTAGCAATTAGAGATTGGAAAATAATCAGTATTGGAAGAGAGTATTTTATTTTATTCCTTCTAGCTGGAAGTTGTCTTTCTTGATTATGGATTTTTGGGCCTTTGACAAACTCATTTTAAAATAATTTGCTTCTCATATCTATTCTCATCAGCATAACTTATAACTTTCCCTAACTTTGGACAATTATGCTTCTGGCATTGTTGGAAATGCTTGCAGAGAGGAGAAGCAGCTTGTGGCAAGCTGGGGTACCAGGCTGGAGAGGGGGCTGGATTTCACACCAGCTCGGTGTCTCTTCCTTTAAGCTCCATTTCCGTGGTGGGCAGGGTGATGGGACCCCTCCAGTGCCTTCCTGCGCAGGCGGAGGAGTGGTCCCCGTGAGGAAGGCAAGGCTGCAGTCTTGGCCATCACAAGCTGAGAATAAGGGGACATCCTCTCCTTCACCCAAAGGCAGCAGAGCTGCCTCCTCCCCTGGTGCAAGCTGATTTCTAGATGTTAAAGATGATCACATCAGTGGATTCGCTTAGAGGAGCTATTTCTGTGAATCTCATTCCTTAACTGAGAATAGTTATAAAACCTTCATATGACCTTTTTATGAGTTTGGTGCAGACAAGTAGAAAATGTTTTGTATTATCACTTAAAAGTATCCTACTTGCTGTACCTTACTCCCACAAATAATTAGAGAAGAAAGTGGTAATTATATGAATCCATTGATAATGACATTTGGCTTAGACAATGCTAGAAGTAGAAACTATAATTTAAACTTAACATGCACTATAAAGTTGACCAAGAAAATGGAAATTTATGTACATTTTCAAGTACAATTTATAAGGTTACAGAATATGTGGGATGCACGTGTTTGACTAGTTCTTTAGGTTCAACTAGTTAGGTTGATTTTTCCAGATTGAGCAGGTGCTGTCCTTTGGAGACCACCCTCTTAAAAACAGCTCTTATATTTTAGGAGAGTAAAACCAGTTGCTTGTGACTTGATTGAAACTTCCCGTATCTCCCATTACTTATCCCAAGAAGAGGAAGAGGGGAGCACACTCGGCGGAGTGCTTTGTGGTACACGTAGTGACCAGGAAGACAGATGGGGTATGTACACCGTACAGAGGTCTCGCAGGTCCCCACTTCATCTTGCCTTTCCTTGTAGTCATCTTGGTTTTGGGGGTTGGGGGTGTTGAGCAGATACTGATATGCTACAAAGCATGTAATTCTTTGAGGCACTTGCATAATTAAACACTAGGAGCCTTATCGGAAAACATAGGAGTTTCTAATAGGGTACCCAATATGTTCTGGGCCAAGATCTCATGAAAAATGAACATTTCTTCTCTTGTAGGCTATAAGTTGGTGTCGTATATGATTTCGGGGGGCAGACTGACAGTGGCAAGGAACACGGTAATGGAGCATGGGTAATGGGGAGGTTTGCAGTGGGTTCAGACCTGGTGGGTCCAGGCTGGCACGGGTGCCACTTGTGTCGGTGCTCGTGGCAGGTGTGCGATCTGAGCACCGACGCACCGGCGATGAGGTGAGCACCAGCAGCGTGTGCTTTATTAGATTACCTCTGTGTGGGAAGCTAAGAGTTTCTCTTGTCGTTTATTCCCTGTTATCATTTATTCTCAAATGCAAGAGGGAAGTGTTTTGAAAATAAGGTGAAAACCAGCAAGTCGCCTTCTGAAGCACGATCTATTCCTTTGTGTTTTTAGTTGCACCTGCCGACTTCAGCAGAAAACATGAGCTTTTAGTTGGATTTATTCTTTTCAGGAGCAGCAGAAGCCTATGGAGGCGTGGGTGGGCTCTATTTTATGTACAGAAACCCCTACAGGCTCAGTCCTACTCCAATTCATACTTGCACAAAACTTCCACTTATTTGAAAATTGCATGATCAGGCTGTAAATTCACAGTGTGGAGTTAGCTTTTGCCCCCGTTTACATTGCTGCCTCAAGATCAAGGCAGAATTTAGCTCTGAGAAGCTTAACTTTTGGGTTGAACATGAGGCAGAAAAACATCACCCATGTTTTCAACCCAACTTGAATTTTAATGTTGCTGAAGAGGAAAAAAGTCTTAAAACTGTGTTTGAAAATTGCTGACCATCAATAACCATTGTATGTTTTGTATCTGCATTTAGGATCAATTTATATAATATAATTGTGGATTCAGCTAAATCCTGGTCCAAATTACAGTTTTAGTCTTGAGAACAAGACCTTGGCCCTTTAAGGGGTGATAGGAAAAGTAACTTCATGTGTTTTTAAAATAACTTTGTGTAACTCATTCTTTAATCTGCCAATTTCCATTTTCATAAAAGTCTTTTCTCCACAGTTATTAAACATCTTTAAAATATAATTTAAAAAATGTAATAACCTTTATCATCTGTTCGACAGCTTGCCTTCAGCCAGTGCACTACTTGTGAATACAGAATTTCAAATTAAATTTACTAATCTCATGGAAAAAGGACACTTTAGAAAATATTGCATTCACAGCTTATACTGCCACAGCAAGCTAAGAACAACTAATTCTATCAAGTAACAAAATAAATTATACATTCTCTCTCCTGGTTGAGCTAAAATATTTCACAAAATTATTGAAAAGCTTCTCATGTAAAACCAAAGGAAAATACCAATTAACCATCCCGTCTCTGGCCACAGATGGAGCAGGGCTGGTTGTGAGTGGTTCACTCTCAAGGTAACGTGACAGTGGCTAATTATTTCTTGGCAGATGGGGCCCGTCATGAGGCAGTCGAGAGGGACAGGAGGAGTTCTTCCGCATCTCAGCGGATGCTGAAGATGCAGGTCCGCAATGTCCATCCCCTCAGGCACAAGCATGGGGACAGCCGCGTCCTCCCGCGGGGCTCCGGGGCGGTGGCGTGGTCTCAACCATGGTGGTACCACGTGGGAGCGTCTGCAAGGGCTGCTTAAGTGCAGAAGGCTGTTAATGCACCCGGAATCTCTTCTGTTTCCAACACACAGCGTTCGTGCATGGATTACAGGCAAATTAAGGCGCGCTCTGCAAAGGGATTGCTACACATAAACACGCGGATGTAAAAAAGTGTATGTAGCTTTATATATACTTGTCGCATACTGCAAACTGACAAAACGTATATATGCCTCAGGCAGGTGTGATTTAAAGAAATACCATTTGAATATCCTGTGATCAAAAGGGACATGGTATAGTGGTGGTCTTGCTTAGGGACAAGTGGGTTTGCTTAGGGACATGGTGTAGTGGGGGGCTTGGCAGTGTTAGGTTTACAGTTGGACTCGATGATCTTAAAGGTCTTTTCCAACCTACACGATTCTGTGAAAGGACTGATTCCCTCCGTTTGAGTTTTAAATTCCAGCCACTCTGAAACCAAGGTGCCAAACCAGAGAGGTTAAAATCTTCTCCTGTAATGTTAGTTCTTTTGATTTCTTTTCCTGCTGTATAAACTTATGGCTATGTCAAATGTAAAGAAATGCATAAACCTGCCAGCATGCTCTCTTCCCTGCGAGTCCTGTTGGCACGTTGCTGGATGTCCAAGGCCAGCTGGACCACGGCAGCCCCCTTCCTGCCAACCCATCCCCTGGATCTGGGACCGGCCGGTGCTCCTGGGGACTGCAGTCTTTAATTAGTCTGATATATGGTTCCTGTCAAGGTCAAAGAGCTTTCCCAGGGACATCCAAAAATCTCTCTTCAGCATCAGAAAAGTCCCCAAATGTTACGGGAGAAGTTGGTCCAAGAGACTACAGCTGCTGGGGAGGAGGTGTGGGATCTGGTAGTGACTGGGGTAGAAAAGATGTGAAATCCTGATTCTGATGAGCGAGTGGTGACTAGAAACTTTAAAAAGTCATTCCTGGCCACAAAAGTTCAAGACTGTAAGTGACACTTTCCTTCTTCCTCCTTGCTCTCTTCCCTATGGGTGGGGGTTGCTTTGGCTCTTCACGCTAATGCTCACTCTTCATGTGGTCCTGGCGGTCTGGAGTGCCCAGCTTGGACTATCCTCCCCAAACACACCCTTTCAAAATCAGACTCGTAGCTGGGTTTTCACCTAAAACACCGGGGTAGCGTTTTGAGCTCCAGTCGAATCTACCCAGGAATACACTGGAGAAATTCATTTTTGCTACAGTGTCATTTAACAAAAATCCAAATCCTACATGCACATTTTGTCCATATAATAGGGAAAAAAGAAGCAGCTCCCTCGCAAAAAGCCATTTATAGGAATGAAGTCCGAAAACATAACCCAGCAACGTCAGCCTTTCCCGATAGTGTTCTAACAACTCCGCTTTGACGTGGCTGTCTTTCTGTCCATGGTCTGTGTAAATCGCATGGAAACCAGACAGAAATAAATGGGGAGGAATCAGCATGCTGAAAGCAGCGTGCTTTGATTTGTCTTTCCATTCAACCTCTACCTGTCTGGCCTCTGGAGCTGACCTTTATTTAATTGGGACAAGGCTGGAAGGATCGCTAGAAAGCATCAGGGTCCCGTGTCTGTTCCACCATCCACTCGTGAGGAGAGGATTGTCCATGGGGTACGGCTGCAGTCTACCGCAGCGGGGGCCTGCTCCTGTCTGGGCGCTAACTGGTGCTGCAGAAGAGGGTGAAATAAAGCTCTCGTGCACCTAGAAAATGGAGCAGCGCTGCTCGCTGAGGTGGCGTTCGGAAGTGTAATCGTCAGGTGCTCTGCTTGGAAGGAGAAGACTTGTTACGGGCAATTTCCCCACTCGTAGCCCTGCCCTGCAAGCTCCCTTTGCAGTGAGCCGAGAGAGAGATATTGTAGATGGAAGGGGGGAAGATCGTGCATCGAGCAGGGTTAAACACACGCGAGTGACTTTGGACAAAGGCTCCAGCGCCGGGTGCAGCACCGCTCCCGTCCGTGCGCTGCTGGCGACGCGGCGCAGCAGTAGCTGCACGGGTGGGGATGCCTCGCCTCGCCGGGGCGCGGGAGGAGGTCACCTTTTCAAAATCAGCCTCTTTTGTGTTCCCCTGCTGTGGCTGCAGCTCTTGCAGAATAGATTTTTTTTTTTTTTTCTTCCAGAAAAGGTGCTTGAAAAAATGTTCTTTAATGAAATGCTTTGGGGTATGTAATCAGAATTTTTTAATGATTCATGTCATAAGTACAAAGAATTTTGGCTAAAGTAAAAGGTAAGATTTTTTTTTTTAATCATCAACATGCTCATTATTCACTTCCCACTCTAAGCCAAGACAAGAAAAACAGCAGCTTTCTGATGAAAAGAAGAGGATCTATCAGGTCCCACTCTTCATGAACTAAGAACTGATGTCAGTGACTGTCAGATTCAAGTGATTTTCTCCATAAATCTCCTCTTTACTTGCAAAAAGGAATCATTGTTCCCTAACACTGCACAAGCTTTTTGTTCAGGTTTGCTGTGTATAAAATTTAATGAGAACAGGCACAGAACACATCAAGAGCTGAGCATGTGTCAGTTAGGAAATGTGTGTGTTTGAAAACCTTTTCCTATAATTATCTATATTTCCAGTTACCTACTTGGGGATGATGAGGGGAAGGGGGCTGGGCACTCGCTGAAAACAATGGCTTCCCGAAACGTGAGGAGAAGTCCCTGGCTGCCAGAACTGTGTGTGGCGGGGGAAAAGGGAGAGAAAGGAGAAGGGGCTCGGACGACTCCAAAAGCAAGTGTCCCCAGGGCAGCGTTGCTGTGGCTATTTTCTCGGTTTGAAGTGTTTGGGTAGCGTTTCTCGACTGGCTGCTGCTGACGACACCAGTTGTGATAATCTGTTGTGTTGCCTGTTGGTCGTGCCCATCTGCCGTATCTCAGTTCGTGCTCTGACCTGGGGAGTTTGCCGTCCGTCTCTCCGTCACAGCGTAGAGTACGCAGCACAGCGGGGTCCTGGGCACGGCCGGGACGCTGGAGACGGCGCAGGATGAACGACGGTCCTGGCGAGGACTGGGAAGACAGCGGCACCCTACGGGGTGCTTACAGACGAGCCGACGAGGTAGTAAGGAACGCACGGAGATGGTTAGCAGAGTAACAGCGGCCTTATTCGCCTACGCGCCTAGCACGCTACGCCCTCATGGAACACGGCGTGTCTTTTTCTGCCTTTTTCCCAAATAGTCTGTGATAAACTCTTGTTGCACAGATGAAACAGCGGTGCCTGCTGACAGCTGCGTGTCTGTGCTCCCGTGAGGCTGGCTGCGTGGGGGCACAGGGGTATTTTCAGGACCCCCATCTGACGCTGCGTAGACCCAGGGCTTCTGCGGTGGCTGCAGCTCACCCGCCTGCGTAGCCTGTGCGCCTGCGCTGCCGTGAGGGGAGGAAAACGAACTCTGCTTCTGTCTTCATTTTGCGAAAGGAATAACCGCTTTGGCTCTCGCGGTTTTAAGCAGAAATGTATTTTTTCTTCAAGGACATTTATTTCCTAAACGTAAGAGCAGCCGGGCTTTGAGGTCACCGGAGGGATGGATGCAGCCAGGCTGGGAGCCGTCTCCCGCTGCCCGCCTTCACGCGACGGGGCCGAGCCGGCAGCGAGGGCTCCCTGGTGCCAGTGGGGCACGGGCGGCAGCAGCGCCCTTTGAAAAGAGTATGGGCATTGGTCACGGACAGCGATGCTGCTTTTGGCACTGCTGGCCTTAATCGCGTAGGGACGCTTTTTTGACACCCGTGCTCATTTTACGGAAAAAGTTCTCCTCTTCTCTCCCTGTTATTTGTCTCTTTGCCTTCAGTCATGTCTGACCTACCGTTTTCTTCATGAAACTCAAGTATTTTCTCTCTGGGACATCCAGGGCGTGCTGGTGCCCTCCCGTCCTGTGCACCGTCCTAGGTGCAGTCACACAGAGTAACAGGGCTTTCTAGTTTCTGAGTGTTTCTGATCATCCTAATCCTGCATAGATAATAGTAAAGAGCAAAATTAAATGTTCGGGATTAGCTGGCTAATGCTCATACATGGCTTCTACAAGGCTAAGTGTTCTTTTGCCATTTACAGGTAACTACTGTCACTGTACAGGTGTTTTACAAGTATAGAATTCAGCTTTTGTGATGCTGTGATTCATCATCTTAACTCTTATTTATGAATATTCTTTTAAAAACGTCAAGATTCCTCTGTCATCTTAAAAGGCAGGAAACAATCAAAAAGTGAAGACTGCAAGAAAAAGGATGTATTGCAATATTTTAATGACATTTGAAGCAATTAGAAGTTCTTCGAACTCCTTGCTTCTACAAAACCCTTGTCCTGGGAAGTTATTGGGGGATAAAAAAAAATCCCATCTGCTTGAAAACTGTTCCTGAAAAGCGGGGGCTTGGCCAGCCCTGGAGACGGACGTGGTGTTGCCTCGCATACAGGGTAGTAATCCGTCCTCTGCTTGATGGACCATCCAGAAATACATTGTGATGTGGGGGTTTTGCCCCGTTCCTCACGTACCATGGCACCAGAGGGTGGAAACGGTCGGGATGAACCACATGAGTGGAACAAAGTGGTGTTTTCCCCCATCTCCAATCTCTAAAGCAAATGGTAAATATTTCATCTAGCTTGTGATTGCCTGCCACACTCCAGTAGTTTAGCAGGTACATTAATAAAATGTATGAAACGTGACCTAGGTACAATTAAAACACCACATGTGACACGTGGGATAAACCACATGGAGTCTGAAAGGTGCAGCGGTCCTCTGCTTTCTCGACTCTTGCCTCTAGACAGCCGCCTCGGTATTTGCGTTGAAGTGACTTCTGAAACATTTACCAGGACTGTGTTTTAAGCTCAGTATTGAATTAATAAAAAGAGAAAGAGGTCGTGCCCATAATTTGTGTTTGGCATTAGGGAACTTGCAGGTTGTCAATAGCATTTTAAATTTTTCTTTCCAATCTATTAAGGTGTTTAATTTCATTTTAACCTTAAACAGATAGGGTTGGTAGTAGCCATCAACACTAAATTAATATTGCTGTTTTGCAAGTCATTAATTGCTATGGCTGAATTGCAACAGTAGCTCAATAAAATAAAATTCTGATTTTTAACATCTCCTAGGTAGCGTATCTGGAGGAACGGGTTATGAAGCCGCGTGAAGTCGCCTGCAATTAGAACGGAGTGATCTTTATTAACTGGCCTGCGCCACGCGAAGCGCAGCCAGTGTCGTTCTCGGGTCTCTGATTTACCGCACTTCATTTATCGAAGTGTGTACATCAAAGCAGAGGCAATTTCCCATAACAGGGGCAGGGTGCGAGAACAATGAAGCCCAGATAGTAAATAATTACAACCTCTTTAAGATGTTCTGTGCGATGACGTTTTATTGATGTTTCTTCCTGATCGCTCTCTATTGAGTACAAGAAAAATAAAATGGGCTACCAAATGCCTAGGAAACCATTTCAGAGAGATTATCTGAACGTTTCCGCATTCAGTAAATTTGACAGGGTGGTGAATGTGTAAGGGCTTGCTGCTTCCAAAGGGAAGGCATCACAGTAAATGATGCAAATTGGCAGGATTACAGAATATAATGAATCCAAAGAAGATTTTAAAATATAATTGGAAAGGGTGTCAAAGAAAAAAAAAAAGGTTAGTCTGTTTTATCTGTTATTGGGACTTGAGCTTACATCCTATTAAGAAATTTACCCGTGCCAGAGAAAAAGATGAGATGTGTCGCCGACTCTTGTGAGCACTATTACTGAACAATAAACTGTGTGTAGGGGTGATTGCAGAATTGTTGTCGTGGGTTTTTTTTATTGTTCTTTAATTCCTAAGGGAAGAGAAAATCTGTTTCTTCGAAAATTCTTCTCCGCATTTTGATTTCTTCTGCGTTTCCTTATGCTAATCAGGCTTGTGCGATGTGAAGTATGATTATGGAAAGCGAATTAACCGTTTCAAGCTGCTGTGTCTCTTGCCTGCAGAAATAACCGCTAACGAGCGCTGCTGTGGGCCGTGTCCAGCCCTTCCCAGCGGCCCGGAGCCCAGCGACTCTCCCAGGGCAGGTGATCGTCAGGGTGTCACTGTGGCCAGGGAATAACCCACCACCTTTTTCATTTGGTAGGGATATCCGTCTTTGGAATGGATATACAGAAAATGAGGATGCAGGTAGCTTCAGAAATCATCACGCTAACTGGCGCGGTGCCGCGGAAAGTAGCCGACGTGTTTGCTGCCCATAACAGGCAGACCCCGCGGTCCCTGTGCCAGCTGGCAAAGCTTCTCTTCAACTTAGACCCTGCGAGACGCAGAGAAAATTGACTTCCGAGATCACCTCCGCTGAAGAAAGAGACCCCACATTTACTCATTTGAAAGGATAAGAGAAAAATCATTTTCTTGTAACAAGGAGACG
Source organism: Mycteria americana (assembly GCF_035582795.1). NCBI lineage: Eukaryota > Metazoa > Chordata > Aves > Ciconiiformes > Ciconiidae > Mycteria > Mycteria americana. The sequence continues at coordinate 69,977,241 of NC_134371.1, read as the reverse complement.
TGGTAAAGGGTGACTAAATGGAAATGCTGAAGGCGGTTAAATAATAAAATGAAAATGAAGGTTAAAAAATGTGTCTTGGAGAATTGTGTACTGAATCACTCAGGTGCACGCAGCGTACATTGCTTCTTGCAGCACAAAAGCATTTTAACTGATTAACATGCTCCAGTGATTTTTTTAAACCTGTTGTTCTTTAGCTCAGGCCAGTTCTGTGATCTTGTCAGAAAAGAGGTAATAAATATGCAAGTCTTTACAGACAGTGCTATTACAGAAGGCGCTGGGCTAGAGTAGAAAAATTGCAAAGTAATTCAAACCGGGCTTAATCAAGGCCCGTTGGCAGCAGTAGGGCCTCTGGACACAAGCTCAGGTGCCTCACTCCCGGCAGGTTTGGAAATGGTGTTGGCAGTCCACAAAGGAGGAGGGTGACGGGCTCCCGTCGTGCCCGCTGTTACCTCCTGCGCCACCCGCTTCACCTGGCAAAGGTCTGAACGTTCGCGCTGGTCCTTCTCCAGCTTCGGAGAAGCTGATTGGAGCTTCTTACTGACGGTCATAAAAACATATAATTCTGGAAAGAAAAGTGAGGCCTTTAGCATAAAACCAAAGTATTTCATGAGGCTTGAATTTATTCTTGTTGGTTTTTTTTCCTCTCAAGTACAGGCATCACGTTAAATGGATCTGTGGCCTTCTCTATGTTTGCTATGATAACTGTTGCATAGGAACTTTATAGGAACTCTCGATTTTATAGGAGCTTTCCGGAGTTTCATATTCCCTTTAACATTACATATTTTAATCCAAAACAAGCAGAGAGACGTGTGTCCGGTGTTAGAGCAACAAGACCTTTGAAAACCAGGGCAACTTTTTGAGAACCTATTGCAAACTCCTAAACGTTGTTGCCTGGTGCCACAAACGCTCGGGCGCAGCGGAGCGGTTGCACCATGTGCCTTGGCCGTGCTTCACGCCGGCCCTCCCGCAGGTGCCCTCCCGCAGGTGCCCTCCCGCACCCCGCGCGCTGGTGGTTCTGGTGAGCGGCCGGGCGCTCCCCTACGCGCGGCAGGCGCCGACCGCGCCGCGTCCCCTGCGGCCGGGCTGTCCCCGCTGCGGCGCGGGCCGCGGCTCCCCGCGGGCGCCGGCGTCCCCAGCGCAGCCCCCCGCAGGGACCGTGCCCGGCAGGGCTGCCTGCCCGCACGCCGCCGCGCTCTGGGCTTTAAAGATTTTATTGAAGTCTGTTTCCGCTGGGAAATCTGGATGAGGCTGAGATTTGTTTCATTAGGAAGATACAAATGGAAATAAGATAAACCTTTACGACGTGGGTCTAAGTGAGAGATGAAGCGCTCTGTGGTCGCCGTGCTGGCAGCAGCTTTGACTTGCAGGGATCTTTGCTCTAGTCGTTTGCAGTCATTGAAACGATGACTGTAATTTATTTTTTAGACCTGTAAAAATTAACGGTATCTTAGAAAATATCACACTACGTACTCAATGTAGCAAGGCCTGTTCAGGGAAACGACACAACCTTAGAGCTGCCCTTTAGGGAGCTACTGACGTCGCAATCCAGTTTTACTGGATAGCTACATCTGTTTAAACAACTGATGTATTAGTTCCCTATTACATTAATTTCAGAAATATTTTTAGAAATAATTTCTGTCAAAGATCTGGTTTTATTCTGTCCGCTCACAGTGCATAATTCCTCTTCCTTTCCAGCAAAAGTCTTGGGAGAAAGAGGGAGGAGAGGAATAAAGAGTTTTGAAAATCTGTCTGTAATATTTCTGCTATTTGGAGAGAAGCTGACTATGCGCCCTATAAAAAGGAAGCTTTGGATGATGTTCACTGGCTCTGGAGAACATCGGACCTTTTGATGAGCAAAAGTCTTTGAATGGCGTTGGTGGCAGAGTAATAAATAAGAGCTCAGTGTATGTAAAGAGATTGAGCCAATAAAATCAGCTTCATGACAGCCTTTATGAAGAAAAAGGGCTGGGGGAAGCGTGGAGTAGGCTGAAGCTGGTGACAGTGAACACCAGCCCAGCCGGAGGTAGCCAGCTCTCGCAGCAATCGCAGCCCGGTGCTTGCAGAGCTTGTGAGGACGAGGCGCGGTGGCACAGCGGGGACGCGGTGTGACGGAGCGGTGACGGTGTGGTGGGACAGCGGGGAGTCGGTGTGACGGAGCGGTGACGGTGCGGTGGCACAGCGGGGACTCGGTGTGATGGAGCAGCGACGGTGTGGTGGGACAGCGGGGACGCGGTGTGATGGAGCGGTGATGGCATGGTGGCATAGCGGGGACTCGGTGTGACGGCGCGGTGATGGCACGGTGGTGCAGCGGGGACTCGGGGTGACGGAGCGGTGACACAGCCTGCACCCGTCGAGCTGGGCAGCCGCCGGGGATCTCTGCCTTTGCACAGGGGCCACCTTGTTCCTCGTGTCCAACAGGTAATTTTGGTAAGAAAACACATATGTTATAATACTAAAAGAGATTCATATCAAAGAATAATTCTTCCACTTTTTCTTAAATAGACAGGTTGCAGATTGACTCGGGCCTGTTATTGCTGTTTAAGAGGCTGGAAAAGTTGATGCCTTGCAGCCAACTTTGCCTTCCGTGCATAACCTCTGAAGGCAACGTGTAAACCGATATGTAAATTAGTTATGTGAAGAAAAAAAAAAGAAATTTGAACTCGCTGTCCTTTGTTGTGAGTGACAGGTAATAGTATTGATAAACTGGCAAATTTAAATGGCAATAATATTTATTTGTTGTGTTCTTGTTTCTAAACCACCTACCGCACCAGGGATTTAACCCCGACCTGCCTTTGGCTGGGACGGTTTCTACAGGGCACATTAAAGCACTTGGGCTGTAATTAGCGTTGTAACTGCTGCCCTGGAGGAGTTAACGAAACAAGCAAACCTCGTTGCTCTTTCTTTGTCAAACAGATGTGGAAAATGATGTGATCTAGTTCAGCCAAGTGCCACAGACTCGCTGTGGCTCACAGGCCGTACTAGAGAACGTGTGACAGCGTACTTGCAGTTATCTGTTGGTTCATAATTTACTTTTAAATCACTAAGAGCAGGATAGTAATAGTCCTGCTATGTCATTAAATAATGATAAGTAAAAAAATCCAAACCAAAACCCAGACGAAAGATGGAGACTGATGTTTGATAATGGGGGAAAAATGCTAAGTGTGTCTTCAAAATTAAATTCCAAATAACAGTCTTAGAATCTCTGGTTTTCCTGGGACCCTCAAAGCGAGCTTGGAAATGCTGGGCATGTCCCTGAAGCACAAACGCTCACTTCGGAGCAAGCGCTGAAGTGACCGGGTGATGCGGCCGGGCCGCCCACCTCGCCAAGGGGCGCGCGCACGCCGGGTCTGCTGCGGCCCCGCGTCCCGCTGCGGTTCGGGGTCGCCCGCGCCGAGGCGGGCGGGCGTGCGGTTCGCGGGAGCCGCGGGCGCACCCGGCGCGGTGCTGACTCAGCGCTCGCCCCCGCTCTGCCCCGGCGCCGGGCTCCGAAGCGGCGCGGGGTCGGGCTTGATTCAAACCAGGCGCCGGGTGCTGTCTGCCTTCGCTCTCCTTTCCCCGCAGCGGCAGTGCTGAATATGCTGAACTGGGCTTAAACGTGCTGTTTATGCGTGGGAAAATGAGTAGCAGATGCCCATTGATAATGGTAATGTCGATGCAGATACGGTGTTGAAAATGTTTCTAAAGTTGCTGAAGAAGCAGAAAAAATGTATGTTTCCTATTTGAATGAGTTTTACCTTTTTATCTAGAGGCGGCATATAGCTGAGGAGTCTCTCAAAAATGCCGGGAGCCTGAACAGCACCATAAATAGATTCCTGAATCAAATGTAAATTAAGCTTTCTGCTACGTTTCTGTAATAATCCATCCAAAGAGGAGCAGAAGCTAAAAACGGTAATAACAATGGGATAAATTATACAGCCCCACAATTTTTTCTAGCACTGCTGTTAGCATAACACTAGATTGATGTTGTACCTGTTTTTATTTTTGCTGCTGGAACAGCCTTTGTCATGGAGAGGAGGCATACGAATTTCAATATCTAATATATTTTGTGAAATATATGGAGTGCTGCACTAATCTGACCTTTTCAGTATTTTTCATTTCAATTGGCTGGTCACCCCAGTCCTTTGCAACAGGTTAGCTCCTCTTTTAATAGGAAGAGGAGGAGTGCAATGGTCAACCGTTCAAAATACTGAATATTAAAAAGGTCAACAGAGTATGGCACGGCAATGTGAAAATGAGACAATACAATCCCAGATACCTCATTGCAGTGACAAAAATTGTAGCAAGAAGAGAAAATGTCACAACATGAATCCATTTCCAGGAAGAGACGGGGGCATGGTGTAGAATGAATCTGTCCTCGCTGCAAAGTTAAGACGCGTTCCTGCAGACCGCACAAAACCTTTAGCAAAATGAAGTTGCATGTGTACTAGTCAAAGATATTTCCTCACGACCAAATTAGATTTGAGCAAATTATGCTGTTAAATGGCCACACAAATATGGCAAATGTGCAAATTCTGTATTATTCTGTATTTCCTTTTCTCCACGTGTTGTGCCAACCTGGGAACCTCTCTTTCCTAAAGAACAGAGGCAGATGCGTTTAACAGCTTGTCCTTTCCCTGTTTTCAGCCACAGGAATGAAAATAAAGATAATATAACCCCAGAAAATAAATTTAAAAAAAAAAATCTAGTTTTAGGGGGAAAAAGAGCAAATCTGAGTGGTTGTAACAAGTAAAGTGTAAAATTTTTACTGCAAATAAAGTATGAGCTTTTGCTTTCTGAGCCGTTCCTGCTCGGGGCGCGGCTGGCACAGGCGCCAGAGCCCGCTGGCCCCAGGCCGTACAGCACGTGGCTGGCTCCGAGCACAGCAGAGCCGAAGGCGGCTCCTTCGCTGGAGGAGGCGGCCAAGCCCCGTGCAGGCGGGACTCTTCAGTTTAACACCTTTCTTTGTTTGCTTTCATTTTTTATTTATTATTATTCAGGAGCTCTTCATTTTCCATTTAAAACATTTGAGAAACCAGATGGTATTTAGAAAAATTCACTTGTAAAATTTGTTGGGCCGATTGTAGCTGCAGAAACACCATTTCATGTGTTTCCAGTGTCATAAAGCAGTACTTTGGTAACTATTTATTTTGCCTTGAAGAGATAGGTCAGTATATGATAAACATAGATCTGAGGTACCTGACTTGAGGCACCCTAGTTTGCAAACACTAGCCAATGGCTACAAGGAATTGCTATTTTAAAAAAATCCAAACCCGAGAATTAACATAAATAAGCTTCAATTGAAAATGGGATTTCTTCCCACCTAAGGCAGGAAGAATTAACTCACAGGAATCCTATCCGGCAATAAAAGCTCTTTTCTTTTGCATCCTCAGAGAAAGAAACAGCACTACAGAGACGTTAAAAGAAGACGTCCCAGCCGTGTGGTTTTATTACAACCTAATGGGATTGCGCTGCCGGGCTGTGACAGACCTAGCACTTCTTTCTGAGCACTTTAAGCTCGGCTGCTTATATTTTTGCTTGGGCAATTACAGCCAGCAATCATTCTTGATGGAGGGCATATCTTGTCACCATTTGCATGCCCAGCCCCTACTGTTGTCAGTGAGGTCTGAGTGAAATGGATGGAACATAAAGCCCCAAATTTGGCCTGACTGCCCGGCAAACTGGCATACGCATAGCTCAGTTCATGCTTCTGATCAAGTGCCATATGCAGCAGCCTCTTAACAAAAAAACCCCCAAACAAAACAACAAAAAAGCCCAGCAACACAAGATGCCTCTCTGCTCCCACCTCTGGAAGCAAACCTGCCTGTGCAAGCCCGGTGCAGGAGCCAAGTGCAGACCGAGAGAAGGGCAAGAGCAACATCATTTGGCTAATCTGCTCTTTATGCTTCCAGAATGTTTTTGCAAATGGTACGATCAAAATCACCAGAAGAGATCCTAAAAGCATCTCAGCTTTCCAAAGCCACGCTTATCTGACGCTGCGACAAGGAGCCCCGCGGGCTGTTGGCGGTGACGGCGGTGCAGAACCTGGGAAGTTTGAGCCAGGTGTCAGGACGGAGCAGAGACAGGGATTTCCTGAAGGAAAAGCAAGGGGAAATTGTGTTGGGAAATGGGAATAAAGCCGTTTTATAGAGCTTTGGAATTTAAAATTATTCAGAAAAGGTGCAATGAAGATAAAACACATGCGTGTGCACCCTGTGGAGAGTTAAACTCGCTGTCGAGCCGAGGGGTTGGAAGCGGTCTGGTTCACTCCGCACCCCCTGAGAGCCGGAGCCGCGGGGAAGAGGCGGCTCCCACTCTCCTCCAGTGGGAGCCCATAAAATCCCCACTCTCCTCGAGTGGGAATGGGTGAGAAGGGGCAATTCTGGGTCAGTGCACCTGTGGACATAAAGAGCAGCAATTATACTTCAGAATACGGCTAAACGGTGTCCTGCGTTGTCGTTAGCAATGGGCAAAAATCGTACTCAAGCCTCTAATTCGCTTGCCGGTTTGGATGTCATGAAAATTGAATCTCAAATACTCTTGGCCGTGGCTTTAAACAAGTAACACTCCGATGAGGTGATTAGAGAAAGCCAAAATCAGATCTGAAACAGGCTGTGCCTGCCTTCACTTGCGTGAAAATTATTCCGGATGGGACGCACACATCCTGCCTGCTCGGGATGAAAAATAATGCGGAACCAGGAGAGAGAGGCCGGTGTGAGCAGTGCCTTGGGGTAAATGGTGTGAGGTGTTTTCGGAATAATATTCCCAGCAATACTGGTAAGTGCAGTAACGGTAATCCTTGCTATTCCAGCCCACGTTAGAGCAGTCTAGGTGCTTTTATATTAAATACACTTACCGGTGACTATAGGTCCTCCAACGCAGTATTGATAAGTACCATAAAATCCCCAGAACATTAAAATAATGACTGAAAGAGGAACTCGGCTCATCGCCTACTGACACCCCTCTCCCCGAAGCCGTGCAGGAGGTGCCCTTCGTGCCCTCCCTGCGGGGCCGAGCAGGGACACGCTCCTCACCTAAATCTCTTTGGTCTATTTAGGGTTTTATGGGACATAACCAACACTTCAGGGTCCATTTGCAAACTAATGTTCAGAAAATGCACGTCCCCGATCTCTCGCAGGCAGCAGCGAGGAGCCCTCCCGGCGAGTCGGAGCCAGCCTGCGGGGGTAACGGCACGGGTGTTTCTGAAACGCCGTCTTGAGAATACAAAACAGAGCGGTTCACACCCAAACACAAAGCTAACTAAATCTCTGATTAGTTCCAGACACAAAAAAGCAACTGTGTCGTGTTAATAACTGCCACCTCATCATTACAGCCACGGGGAAAGCCCGGGCCAAGGCGCCGGCGTGAACCCGCGGAGCAGAGCGCGGGGCTGTGCCCGCCCCGCAGCCTGGGCTGGCCCCCGGCCGCTGCCCACAGCCCCGCTCCCCTGCTGGCTGGGCGAGACAGAAACACCCAGCGGATGGCACCGGGGCACCGCGCATCCCCGCTACGTCGTCTTCGGCACCTCTGCCTAAGTGAGCTGCTCTCTCGTCCTGCGCACACGCGTGCGCGGGCACAGAAAAAAGTTGAATAAATAAAACACAGGAGCTGACCGTCCCTCTCCCTGTCACGGGCAACGCAACCTGCTACTTCGCTCAGCCTCCGATGGCAGGGTGTGTTATACGTTGTTGTGCTACGAGGGTATTTCGTTCATTCATTCCTTATAGATCCGCCGCTGTCCCAGGTGCTCCTTGGTTCCTTTCCAATCCCATTTTGCAGACTCGGGGCTAACATTAATCAAGTACTATTATTTTAAAAACATCATTGCACTAAATGACTCGTCCTTCATTTCCTGTCATAATAATTTTTAATAGTTTTTTCCTCCATGATGAATGTTATGTGGGGGGGGTTCTCTCCCTCTTCAAATAAGGTATTTCTGGTTGCTTTTATATTTTTTTAAACTTTAAAACTCCCGCATCATCAGCCATGCTGGACACACGCTATCAGTTCAAGTAGTTTAAGCAACTGGAGGAGAATAAGAAAAGCCACAGGTCCCACAGGGAGGGACGACGTTTGGGAGGAGCGAGCCAGGTGGTCCCCGGAGCGGGGGCTCTGCCCAGGCGGGGCTGCAGGCCGGGGCTCGTGGTCCCACACGGCCCCTTGGCACAAGGGGGACCGGCTGTCCGGGGGGAACTATCTCCCTGACCTTCTGCTACCTGATTACGGCAGATTGGTCCAAGCCCTTCACAACTCACTTCATTGTAAAGTACAATTCCCAGTAGGTGTAGCGGTAGCGGGAAGTACTCGTCACCTCTGAAGGATGTGGCTGTAGGAACCCAGGTTTAGGAACGCAGTGTGGAAAGGGTCACCTGGGTTGTAGTGCGAGCTCTTACCTTTAATTACCAACAAAAACTCCTTTACGTGTTGCGGTCTAGCGCTGTCTCAAGAAGACAAGGGCGGCTATTAACAGTGACACGGGGGAGCGTGGGAAGCGTGAGCTGGCAGCACCGTGGCCGTAGCCCCACACTGGTGGTGCCGGACGGTTCACCCTCTCTGTCCTCCTCTTCCTTGACTTGCTTTATATGCAATGTCTGCTGAGCAGATGCACCCTCCTTGCATTTCGGGTGATTCCCAAATAACTGCTGAGGGTGGTGGAGGCCACAACGTTTTGCAGAGAGACTTTATTGTTCTGCTTTTCAAAATGCAGGATGATGATCATGACTTTTTACAGGGTGGGTCTGATCCAAAGCCAAAAAGCAGAAGAGAGGAGAGGCTTCCTAGCCCCTTGAGAAGACTTTAGATCAGGCCTTTCTAAACTGTTCCCCCGCTTCTCTGCTGGATGTTAATTATTACAGCTTGCAACTCAAGAATTTTGTTCTCAGCCATATCCTAGTTTTATTCTCAGTATAGCTGAATGGCAAATTATTCATTTTCTCTAATCACAGTGGGGTTAGGATCTTTGGTATGCAAGTGACAATATTAATTGCCTAGCGTGTGGTCTTCTGAAGAACAGAAGTTAGAAAGAATGATTCCACACCCCGAGTCATTAGGAGAACAGTGCAATTCATTATCTGTGTGTTATTATTACTAATGACACAGTAATAGACTCCATACTAACAATAAATATCTTTTTATAAGCTCAGTGTTTTACTTAACAGCCCTTTTAACTTGAAGGCAAAGGTTTGTGTCACCCTCAGCTGACGCACGCTCGCGCTGCGTCTCGCGGGGAGCTGCCTGCTGCACCGTCTCGGGAGCAGATCCTTTACTCTGCCGGCCTGGCCCTCGCAGCGTTGCGCGTCGGCGTCCGGCCACGCAGTGCGTTTTTTGGCCGTTTCTGTGCTGCCAGCATTTCGGCCGGTGGTGTCTGCTCAAGCCCTGGGGGGACAGGGAGGTAAAGCAGCCCCGGCACAGGCTGGTGGGGGCTGCCTTCCCGGCGACCCATCCCCTGTCCTGCTGCCAGCCTGGGGAGCGAGGACCGGCTCAGGCATGCACATACCGGTGGGGAGAAACCTTGTCCAGCCTTTGCCTCAGTAATTCCAGGAACGAGACCTAGCAAATAAATAACTTCACAAATGTAGATATTAGATCTCCCTTGAAAACCCAGGGCATCGCTGATTCATCCCCCCTTGGCAATGGCATCTGCAGCTGATCTATCCCAAAACCGCTGGTCACCGCTGGCCAGACCGGTGCCGTGAAGTTTCACCGCAGTGGGAAGACTCTCCGTCATCCGAAGGGGTTGAAACGGATTAGGCACGACTCCTGTGGACGAGACGGTGCAGTTCATTGCTTCGGTGCTTCTCCTCGCTTACCCTGGAAGTTTTTTCCTACTTGAAAGGATGCGTATCAAGATCCGGAGGGTGCAGCACTCATGTTGTGAGTACAGCGACTCCTCAAAACAGTTCATAAATCAAGAGTCACTTCTAGAGGGAAGCACAGCATCTTTCCCCCCCCGGGCTATCTGAGGTTTATGCGAGCAGGCTCCCAAGACCAGGCTTTTGTTTGTTTGTTTGTTTGTTTGTAAATCACTAACTCCTTGCTCTTAGCATCGCACTTAGCATTGCTCTTAGCATGCACAACTGCGTTAATACGTAGGGATGGCCTGAGCCTCTCAGAAGAATCATCTTAGGAAAAGTGCTGCCTCAGACACAGTCTACACCATGAAATCAAAGGCTGTGCTAAAATCCGCACGTTGTGCCAGCTTCAGGCACCGCACAGCTACGGAGCTGGTTGGCAGAGACCAAATTTTCAAGCCTGTCTATGCAAAAGCTCTTCTGTAATGACATGGAACCCCACCACTGCCTGAGCGGCCTGAAAATAGCAGGGCATGAAGCAGACGTCTTTCTGGGCTCTTTGCATCAGCCTGGGTTTTCCCTGGGGGAGGGCTGGCTGCTCCCGGCGACCTCAGGAAGCAAAGAGGGGGGCTTTGTCCCCAACAGGGAAGCTAAAAGTACAGACCTTATACAGTGGGTATTGATGGGTGGGTTTGGTTAGATTGTGGGTCATTCAAGCTCTGTACATACGCTTCTCATCTTCCCAACAAAACCCTTGGAGCACGGGACGGCTGCTATGGAGACTTTCACTTCTTCTTTCCAATTGATGCTGTTTTCAAGGGATCTAGACACCAGATGCTGGTGGAGCCCCAAAACTCACCCACGGCTTTGCACTCCTGCATTTAAAAGGAGAGAGAGAAGGACAGAAATATTGCTGAAGTCGGGGGAAGAGGGTTAGGTCTATTTTATTTCCATTGGCTCTTTGGCAAGAAATTCATTCCTCTCCCTTCTGGCATTTGGGAGTGTTTAATATGGTAAAACCCTCTGCTGCTGGTCTAGCGCCGGGGCTCCCAGCCCACGTCCAGGGAGCGGGACACCGTCCCCTGCTGCGAGCACGGATGAAGAGCAGACCACTGGATCGGGACAGCCTTTGTCCCGGTCTCAGAGGGAATCTGCTCTTGGAAAAACAGTATTAAGAGACATTTCAGCACTATATCCTTTTACTTCCAGTCACAGGTGTACCAAGACAGTTCCGGTGGTGCAGTGGAATACAAAATGATTTATTAATGACAGGAAAATCTGCACCCTTGAATATATCCCAAAGCAAGTTTGAAGTTATTGAGGCAGGGCCATTACCATCCGCTCTATTAGCAAGACCTGGAAAATAGATATTTTAACTTTAATTGAATTTCATATAAGTTGCAACCTGGCCTTTAACAGAGAGGCTTCATTTTAATTTATCACAGACCCAGGCATTTGCTTTAGGCTCACTGATTTAGTCTCCAACGCTGTTGAAGACATTTTACCCCAATTGCATTTTGGCATCAAATGCAGAAACCTTAACTAGAAAATCAGCATGTTTTTGCTTTGGTGTTTTCTAATTTAGATGTAACCATGCCCACAGGGACCAAATGTCTGACATTTTTTGCTTGAAGTTGTTCAAATTGTCTAGCAGCTAAGTTGTTTAAATTGGCTCTTTGGACGCTAAGCAGAGGTGACGTCCTGGTGCTTGTCCGCGAGCTGTGCCGCCTTGGGGACTGAGGGCCAGACCTTCCCGCAAGAGCCCCAGAGCCTTCCCTCGGGGGGTGTCCTGCGGGGTTCCGGCTGGGGAGGAAGGAGGAGATGGTGGAGAACGCACGAGCCCTGCCCGTTTCTGCGGCACGTTCCCTGTGCCCGAGCGCTGATGTGAATTTTGGGAGATTTCCACGACAAGTCTCCAGCACACCGAACCCTCCCCCTGAGTGACTCCTGGATGCTGAGTGCACTTCTCACTTCTAAATTTCTCAGTTTGCAGGAGGGGCATTCAGGAGGGTCTGAGAAGAAACAGGTCAAGCTCGGAGGAAATCTATCGCTGTCGTCTGTGGTCTCACAGCCAGCTCTCACACCATTTTATGCGGGAAAAACGTACCAGTGAAAACAATAGTAAAGACATGTCAATGCCCCTGTACAGCTATGTCCAGGTCAGCGTCCAAAACTGCTTTTCGGCACTGTTTATTAACTGTGCCGAAAGCCAGAGCAGGAGCATCCCTCCCTCTGGCCGGCGGTACCCGGCTCCTGGAGCCGGGATGGGTCTTCACCGCACATTGGCATCAGCTTCCACTCAGCCCAGTCCTGGGCTTCTCTACGGCAAGTCAACAGAAATGTTCTGTGTCCTAACAAATCAAAGGAGGAGAAAGGCATGACTCAGGCTGAAATCACACGTGGAATGATAGGAGCCAACCATGCATTTTTGATACACATATTAAATTACGCCGTAGAAAAGCAAGTTAACATTTTAAACACAGTGGAACTGTTTTTAACTTGTTTGTTTAGAAAACAAATATCTATTTCATATTACATTACATTGTTGAATTATTTATTTACAGGTCAAAATACCTGTGTTATTTGTGCTAGCTGCTATTACAAATACCAAATTAATGTTCATTTATTTCTCCACTTACATTGTGGAGATTGTATTATGACTTTATCAATTGGCTTTTTTTTTTCCAAAGAAACTTATTTCTATCCAATTTCTTATGTCATGTTACAGATAAATGAAAGCAAAGGCCCCCCGTATTGTATGTGAAATCTGTAATACCATGGCTCTAGAGTAATGCCTTAAACAATCAAGTTAAATATGTCAAGGGATTTTTTAATACGCTGCACTGATGAAGCAAGAGTATTAAATTTATTCAACCATGAAGAAGGCTTTGATTATCATACACCTCAGCTGTGCTGCTATGTGTTGACCATGAGGAAAAAAAATAAGACAAAATGAAATGTGATTAGTTCCTGATGGGTTGAAATTCCTTTAATACGCGTAACATGGAGGGAATTCATATTAAGAGCTTCCATCAAGAATATTTTTTTTTTTCATATCTACTCCACAACACAATGAATCAGTGTCTCCAAAGTGTGATAACATTCTTATCAATACCTGAATGGAAACATATGGGATGGCGCAATTATTGCTATTTTATTGTTTGCTCAGTTAAGTGGTACATGTATTGTGTACATCCCTGAAACCCTGTAAATAGCCGTACCAATTTTTACTCTTGAAAACAGAACTGATGATTGCTTTGTGCCATTTTTCTGTCAGTAGATTTGATTGTGCAGATTTGGAAAATTGATTAAGTTAGAAGATTTTAAAAATTATTTTTGAGCTGAAGCTTAACAAAAGCCTATTTTTAAGACCTTAGTAAAAAAAAAAGCTGTAATGCATTTGAGTGAGACACGTTTATAATATGCATAAGCCTTTGTCAGTAGATGGAAAAATTATGAGAAAGTTTAAAAGGCTAATTATTAATCACTTGGCTTTGGCAGCACTACAGTATTCATTTCCCTGTTTCCTAGGCAGAGGCTGGATTTGCAGAGCTACGGTGGTGTATCCGAATTATGTTTAAGAAAGGGTCTGGTGCCCGCATGCACAGTACAGATGTTTACAACTGAATTATTACAAGTCCATGTTTTGCCTCTCCGCTGCCTCCACAGTTATTTCACGTACGCTCGCTGCGAGTACCTGTCAGTGAGGAAGCACTGAAATTTCACAGAATTCACAAAGAAGTGCAAAATTGAGTTGAAAACGTTGAGCGACGTTAATTCGCGTGCATCACTTGCGGAGGCAAAAGTGGTACGATCGCAGTGGAAATGTGGAGCCAGAAGAGAAAATAAAATCCGCGCTGGGGGGCACCGTACCGAGGTCCGGCTGCCCCCACCACCCCTGGACCCCGGCACCGGGGCGGGGGCACCGCGGCCGCCTGGGCACCGCTCCTTCACCCGCCTGCGGCAAAGAGCATCGGTGCCCACGGGGACCCGGGTCTGCCCCGCGCGGGGAGCACCCTCGCTCCTCCCTCCACGGAAGCAGCGGGAAACGCACCCCAAACCCAGCGGAAGCAGAGGGGGAGCAGCTGAGTGGACTGAACCGCACGATCCCGCAGCGAACACGATGCTTTCCACGCTAGAGAAGCCTCGGTGGGGAAGGAGCTGTAATCCCCATGTTGCGTTGGCCCCGCAGGGCATTAGGGCACGTCTTACGGCCGGTCTCCGCCATCCCTGCTGCCTGGTGGTCCCGTGCCGGAGCAGAGGCAATGACAGCGTCCGCTGGGACGGGCAGGGCAGCTGGCCAGCCGCTCCACCGCATCTCAGCAGAGACGCTCTGCTTCTGCCTGCGCTGCTCCGACACATCAGCCGAAAGCTGCGTTTTATGAAACCTGCTTGGCTCTAACGGCAGTACTGAGAACAGACTTCATAAAGCTGTCTAATTTCTTTGGTTTCATTACCGAAACATCCGCCTTCTGTGAAGAAGGCAACGTACTCCTGAGCATGCTCTCCTATTGCTATTGGTGCCTAGGGCAGCCTCTGGCAGAGCTGGCCCCAGGAGCCCGGCGAGCCGGGGCAGCGGGAAGAGCCGGGGGCCGCTCCGCAAAGGCAGCGGGGGCTTGCCAGCCGGGGGGGACAGGCAACTGCGAAAGGCAGAAAGCCCTCCTCAGAGGTCGCGTGCCTGCACAAAATGTGCTGCATTTTGAGCTGACTTTAAATTTCTGGCTTTAGCTACAAGTCAGAAAGAGCACTTAAGACATAAAGAAAACCTGTCGGCTTCACCAGCAGAAAGCGTCCGAGCGATTCGTGCAGACCCTGCCAGCCTCCAGCGAGGCACCTCCAGCGCGCTGAGCGGGGCAGGCGGTGCACGGGCCTCCAGGACAGGCCCAGGGCAGCGAGAGGGGGTCCTGCCTGCGGGAGCCCCTCCTGCACCGCAGCTGTGCCAGCGTCCAGGGTTACCCGCTTCTGGCCCAGCGCCCGCCAAAAGGGCGTCCCCGGGGGGTTAACGCTCTGGGAGATACGCGGGGTCAGTACAGCGAGGGTTTGTGCAGCCTTGCGTTAAAATGTGAAAGTTTAGCTGGATGGGTGATGGGTTTTATGCAAATCATGTAACATCGAGCTGGCTGCTCTCTCTGAATCCCACGTATGACAGATGAGAGAGCTTAAGAATTTGTGTATTTTAATGGCGCTTGTGCTGAAGATGATAAATGCAGTCTTCATCCGGCAACTTCAAGGCTCACTTTTTTTTAAGAGGGACATGCATATGGTTAAAAACACTTGCAACATTAATAACGCTTCCCTGTAAGAAAGATTGATATACGCGGCATAAACACTCATGCAGCATACATAGCTTCTGGTAGACAGGTAGTATTGCTTTTGCCTTCAATATTTGGGCAGAAGATTGAAGTCCAAGTGAGGGGCTTTTTCCTTCGTCTTTTCAGAGGAACGTGCTCCAAAGCTGTTATTTCACTTGCTCCTTGCTGATGACTGCACAGACACCACGTAGCCCTGTTTCAGGAGAGGACCAGCCCGTGAGAATCGTATCCCAGTTTTAGGCACTGCGGGGATAAAGCCGTGGCACGAGCTGCTCTTTGCAGCACTTGAGACAACGAGGAATTCGGAGGGGCTGGGTTCTCGTCCGCGACAGGCCCGCCTGCAAGGGCCCTCCGCACGTGAGCCGCGGGGTTCGGCGGGGTGCAGAAGAGGAGCGGGTTTTGCAGGACTTACATCGTAGGTACTTCATTTTCCAACAACAACAAAATCTTTCTTCCTTGTGTTCGTGAGGAAGTCATTTAGGGTTTAATGAGGCTGCTTACCCCGGCACACAGTTCGTGATTAGCAGGGGAAGCTAGCACTTCTTTTACTTGCTCTTGCCCCTGGGTCGTACTGTGCGCTGCATTAATACAAACTGCAGCTGATGGCTATTTCGGCTTCGATGCCGAGCCTTGAGCACAGGCAGCGGGGAGAGATGGGGGAAAACGAACCCCCAGCCCCAGCGCCGCGGTGTCCTGCGCCGTCCCGCCCTGATCTCGCCCTGCCTGGAAGATGAACTCGGGGAAGCCTGTCCTAAGTGCCGGCACAGAGAAGCGTCTCTCTCGCTGCGGGGGGAATTTTCTCCTCTGAACAAGATATTTGGCCTTTAGTCCGCAAGAGACTTTTTATCTCCCAATTTCTTCAGTAGGCTTACAGAAATTGTCAGTATAGAGCTGGAAAAACACAGCAGCACCCAAGGCAAGCTTAAATGGAAGCCAAGTTGTTACAGAGTAAGTGAAATAAATTCTGGGTAATGGAAGGAAACCGGGAAAAGACAAGACATGCTGAGCATAAGACGGAAAAATGGCAAAACATACAAAATGAACAAACCTTGGGAGTGCGGCCTTTATGAACGACTCGGAGGTCTCTGTGCTTTCCGGGTTGAGTGCTGGCTGAAAGAGGGCTGGAGCTGCAAGCTAATAAATGTTCTCCTATTATTTGGTTTCTCCTGTGTTCATGGGAACAAAAATTGCATTAAACAATCCCTGACTTCGCTACCAATTTTTATTCCCAGCGGAACCACAGGCAGGGCGCTCAGCTTTGGCCTGAAAGGGCTCACTATTCAGTGGTCTGGGAAACATTTCACAGCCTGTTAACTCATTTACCTCATCACTCAGATGCTGGATACCAGGTGAAAAATGGAAATCTCGGATTTTCATAGCTCTTCATGAGGTCCTTCCTCTTTTTCAAAGATTTTTAAGCGAGGAAGAGTGTCATCCTCGGTGACGTTACGAAGATAAAAGCAGATGCAAAGGAGATGCAAGCCATAAGCACAGGAGTATCCATACCGGTTCCCACCCAGCCCCTCTGGCTTGGGACCTGCGGAGGAGCTTCAGAGCAGAGCCAGCCATGCTGCCTTGGCATAAACGCCCCACACATCGGGAGCCTGTATCTTCCAGATCCTCTACACCTAGGGCTTGTGTCTTGTTGTCAAATGCGTCTAATTTCTTTTCTCTAAATGGTTTCTCTGAATGCTCTTGGAGACCCCACAGCCTGTTGGCATCCTCCATGCTCTGTAGCTTTGAGTTTACTGTTTGCCTCTGATCACGTTGCCCTCCCTCCTGTTGATACTCAAATGAAACAGAAATATAATTTAAAATCTGTTCTGATTTAATTCAGGTTTTTTTCAACTACATTTAAGACTTACTCTTCGTCTTCAGCTTCGTTACAACACAAGAGCAGGCAGAGATGGTTCTGAAGAGATGGTTACAGCTGTTTGCCTCTGAGAATGTTTCAAAGAAGTACTTTTGAACAAAACCTTTGCAGACCATCATTATGTAAAGCTGGATGGCTGTGGTACTGAAAAGAGATGGACCTCTGGTCAAGGAAGACGCAGCTTTATTTGCTTCACCATGCAGAGTCCCGGTGGGGGGATCGCACATTGTCGGGAGCTCTCCCCTTGGGCAGAGGTAAAGTAGATAGCACGAACTGGGGAAAAACGTGATGAAAAGAGGATCAGTAGGAAATAGTCTCAAAGCAAAGGCTCAGGGACGGTCATGGTGCCGTTCCCTATTTGAGTGGTTTTTATATATGTAGTAGAACATGAATCTTGTGATTCATGAGAGTGAAACCTCCGTGATGTTTCCTCCCAGTGCAATGGTAATTAAAGCTGGGTGAGGCCGGGACGGGTGTTTCGGAAAACCTTCCAGTGCTCGGGAAGGCTTCAGGCAGGCAGGCAGGAGTGGGTGTCCTGCCAGGGCGCGGGAGCCTGGGGCAGGTGGTGGCTGTCCTCCTGAAGCCCCCTTGGAATAAATATTAATAGCGATGTGCCGAGCAGACGCTGGATCTCGTGTCATCTGTAAGGAACCCAGTTAATATTTCAGTAAGATTTAGACAAAAGCTGAGACGAAAAAATGACAGATTCACAGTATCACGGAATAATATTTGCTGATTGAGAGGCACGCAGCTTTTTTTAAAAAATATGGGGGACATCATTTGCAACTTGTTCTTGGGAAGAGAGAAGTCCCATGACAGATTTCAAATCTTTGGCACAGCTTTACAACTTTATCAAAGAGAAGCATCAAAGCAAGAACTTTGTTCTGAAAAAAAAAAAGGCAGAAAAATAATCAATAGAAACCACAACAAAATAGAAGATCAGGATAATCATGTTGTACCATCAAAAAGGTACAGTTTGGGGGCCTTTTGTGATGTTCTCTTCATGACAGTTTGGTCTCAGTGGCACAGTGAAAATAACTTGCTTGTCTTGTGATTGACAGGAAATTTAAATGCCAGCAAGCAAATGCCAGTAGGAAAAAAATCTTAGCTCACATACTATACACCTTAATGCAATATTGGATCCAACCGGTTTCCTTGTAAGTTAATGGGTAATTGGACCCATATGGCACCCAAAAAAGTGCAAATTTGGGTTTTCAGTATGAAGAGAAGTTACCTGGGAAACTGTCTACATTTAGTTACTTATCAATATTCAGTGCTATTGCCAAGACAAGATAAAGGAATAAGATGGAAACTTGAGAGCTTTAGATAAAATAGGCCAATAAATGCATCAAGAGAAAATCTAACTCTGCAGCAGTTTCTCCCGGTATTGAACTTCAATCCTGACCATCATAACAAAAATAAATGTCAACTGTGTGTTCTATAATAACAGCACTGAACAGTCCATATATGAACACTATTAATATTGTTGCCTTTTTTAGTCTTTTTTTTCTCTCAGTGTGTTTGATTAAAGAATTTATAAGTATTTGTGTCATTTGTGTCCCCCTCTTTTTTTTTTTTTTTTTTTTTGTAATCACCTTTCCATCTTTCCATCAGTATATCTCTGGATGAATTGTCAGTGAAGGAGCAAGTGCATCTTGGATGCTGCTGGGAGCTCAGCTGAAAATGTTTGATACCATAAAGATAGCAAAATTGAAGTACGGACAGCTCTTCCCGGTTCAAGGGTCAGTAGCACCAAGAAGGCATCCAAGAACCAGAAATGTTTGCATGGAAACCAATATATGACGCGAATGCTATGTGGGAAGCACCGCCGAACCAGCGAGCACCTAACATGATAAATCGCTGAGGCTTGCACGCGGCAGCGTTTCAAACCGTAATTTTTAGGTAGCAGTAATCTCTGAAGAGGGGCTGCGGCGCGGGGCGCGCAACGGTGAGCTGGCTGGAGCGCCGGCAGGGCCCGGTAACCTCTGGGCTGAGCGCTGGGACGTCTGCCTGCCTCGTGGCAGAGGGTCTTCAATCCCCCGGTAATGCAAAGCGGGGCTTGCTTTGGAGCAGGCGGCGACGTTGCTGTTGGGATCAGAACAAGGTAGGGCCATCGATAATCCGTAGTTCGCTTAAGACTAGAAGGAGAGAGGAAAGGAATAATGCCAAAGTCATGGCGATTGTTAGCTAGTTAGCAGCACCGAGCTTGGTACTGATTTCTGTGGCACGCCGGTGAGTAATAGTGGGGATGGCACATTGCAACGGAGAACGTACACTTCTCCTGATTTCCTGTAAAATAATGTCACGCTTTAGGGAAGTGGAGCCAGATGCTCCTTTCCAGCTGCAGGAGCGGCCCAACGAGGCTTTGAGGCTGGATTGTATAGCGGCCGTTGAGTTAATGATGTGCATCTATGGGATGCTGTGTTCGGGTAGGCAGACCTGTGAATGAGAGCAAAATAATTGTTTTCCTTGTTTATGTTTTGATGTGCTGCTTGTGTGTGCTGGCACAAGCCCCTCATTAGTGACAGTCTGTCTGTGACTAAAGTGTGGGCAAAAATACTTTATTTCTGCCTACTTTATCTGTAAAACAATAAAAAACTTTAATCATAAAAAAGGAAGGGCCAACAGACTGCTTTTGTGATACAGACTTTTCTTTTTTATTAGGTCTGAGACTGAGAATGGCTCTTGTTAAGAAATACTGGTTTATTGCAGCGGGCTGGGAGATGAGATAAGAGTGAAATACCAAACGTGCACACGCAAACAGAGAATGTGTGAAAAATTGGAATGATAAGGTCTTTGGAGTGGGTTCCTGCTAAGGTGATTGAGGTGCGGCACTGCATCATGTTTGCTGGAGAAGTTGAGGAAAATAGCAGTATAATCAATTAAAATTGGTGCCACTGTGCCCGGACAGAGCTGTCTAAAAGCAGAATATAATAAATAAATTTCTTCTTTACTTTTTGTCAAGGTTATGTGACTTTGCAAATAGACGGTGCAGCTGCAGCCAACGTGCCGCTGCCAGCAAGGAGAGGGGCTTGGCACTGAAACAGCCTCTGGGTGGACTAACCCCACGCGAGGGTCAGCGAGAGAGGACGCTCCCTTGCAGGGAAGGGGTTTGCTCCCGAGGGGATATTCCCCGCGCGCACGCCTCCTCCCAGGCATGCTGAAGTTTTGGCCTGGGGCACGGACTTCCCACCCAGCCCCATCCCAGTCCTGGGGGAGACCCTGTCCCCGGCCGGGTGGCAGCGAGCCGGACCCCCGGGGCTGCGGGACAGCCTCCGCTCCAGGGAGCCCGCTCCTCCAGCCGAGGAGCACCTCACCTGAAGGTCTGCAGGCAAAACCAGGCCCCGTGTGCCTGCAGGAGGACTGAAATATCTGCAATACCATCTTTGCGGAGCTTCCACGGATGCCAGGCTGTGCCGGCGGCACGACACGGAGCTGGTGGCGCCGGCAGAGCGCGAACCCCACGCCCCGGCTTGTGCTCGCCCGCGGACCGTGGCCATGCGGGCACCTAAGCAGCGTCCTTTTCCTCTCTCTGCCTCCCGTCAAGTGAACTGTCATTATAACTTGTGGGTTTTGTGGCGAGATAAATGGGGTACTTTAGTTAATACTCCCATTATGCCCACACAGAAATGCTGAACAAAGCCTCCCCGTCCCTGGCACTGCTCTAATGTTATTTCTCAATTACTTTTTGTTAAGCAAATATGTAGTGTGCTTTAAGTACTGCATCCGATAATTATGTTGAACTCTTCAGTACTGCATGATGGCTTTCTTACAAACCCTTTCATTATACCTGTCATATGAACTTTAAACACTTGGCAATGCAGTAAGACTGCATTTGAAAAACACAGAGATTATTTTTACACACGCCACCTGTTAGAGAACATTTGGGAGTGCAAAACTGAATGAAATTGAGGCATCCCACGTGGAAAAGATAGTATATGGAATGTCTTCGGCAAATAACCTTGTATTTTTTTTTTAAAGGAGACAGAAGTACAAATGTTTAATACACATACACACATATGTTGTCTGGAAGGTTTTGTTGTTCACACACACAGCTGCAATTTATATGCCAGGAGCTGTTGATGTTAGAAAAACGGTATCATCTCGGTTCTCCTTATGTCAAGGCACAACTTTAGATAGAATTCTCACAAATAATGCCATTTCTCATTCTCACTTATTTTAGCAAATAATTTTAGGGGTGACTGAATTCTTTCCAGAGAACTCTGCTACTACATAATGGGACTAATTAAGACATTTTGGATATAAAAAGTATTCAAATACTTTACAAGACCAACTTTAAGCATGCACACGATTTTATGGAGCATTTTCTTCCCTTGTGCAGATACCCACGTTACTCAAGGGCAACCCTTCTCCAGCACTCCCTTCCACCGGCGCTGGGAAGGAGGAAAATCCTGGTGTGGTGGGGATGTCGCCCTTCCAAAGAGGGTTGTCTAAGTTTCTGCACTAATGGCAAGGACGGAGTTTAATTAGCACGGTAATTCTCCCTCATTCCTTTTGACGGTTAGGAAAAGCCCAGTTCCTTAGATAGATGTCACTTACTTCTCTCTGTGCAGCCTAGAAGTCCTCTGAAGTGCTGACAGATGCAAGGCTGTATGCCTCAGCTCTAGTAGTTCAGAGGATCCGGGTACTTCAAAGCTTTCAGTTGATTATTTTCTGTATGTTAGTTACATTTCAAAGCCAAATGATTTTTCAGTGAAAAATTCTATTGTAATTTAAATCGCGTTCGTTTTAAAACATCAAATAAAGTTCAATAAAATTTTGTTTTTAAAACACTGAAATCAAGTATTTCAGTAGAGTTGACATATTTCATTTCAACAGTATTAATGGAACGTTTTTGATCTTCAGTTTCCAAAGAGCTTGTCCAAGTGAAGTCATTAGTGCTTACACTTAAAAAAATTAAGACCTTTGAAGATTAACATCATGACAACATTGCAATTTCATTAAAGCAAAATATTTGTATTAATTCAAAATGACGTTAAAATGGGTTAGAAATTTCAATTTATTTTAATTCAAATTTGAAGATGGAAAATTAATTCACTGAAACAGAAAACAGAGATCCTGCACAGATATTATGTGAATTATCGTTTATTAAGTCCAAACCAAATTTTGCTTTAAAGTCAGTGATGATTCAAAACATTAGCCTTAATTAGAGTAAAGCACGGGTGATTCAAAACAAGCTACGCTCACGTAATTTACTTTAAGTTACGCTGTTGCTAAAATCATTACGCTGATGATAAACGGGAGTCCAACGGGCACGCCCGCGGGAACGGGGCGACGATGGTCTGCAGCTTTGAATAAACGCTCATAGGAACGGCCGTTCCTGTTACGGCCCTGCCTGCTGTCACTTTGGCCTGCTTGCTCGCCACCAGAGACACCTGCAGAAGGTCAAACCCTGCGGCAGAGAGGTGGAGATTCCCTGCTCCCTTGTGGGGTGCACGGCCAAGGACACCGTGCCACGAGGACGCGTAACGTATAGCTGTATACGGTTAGGGAGCTGGAGCAATAAGCCCTCGTGCCTGCTCGCTGCTGGAATTGAAAAGGATGGTGAAGCAGTCCAGGAGGAATGAAGCCCTGTTTTAAACCTGCATGTGTCGATCCACAAGTGGACTTTTGGTTCAACAGCCGATGCCCCCTGTGGCTCGCACCCTGCCTGCGCCGTGGCCTCCCAGCCCCCCGGTGTGCCGGGGAAAGGGAATTCAGCGACCGGCTCCCGGTGCAAATCCCTCTGCGCTGCAGTCCGCGAATTTAATTTAAACAAGTGTTTCCAAGAAATTTCATAGCAGGAAGGGACATTCCTCCGACTAAAGTGATTACGTTGGCGGTGTCTGAAATCAATTCAGCGTTGCTTGGGGTCCTTACTGAACCAATCCGCCATAAATCTGCCCCGTTCTGCAGGCGAATGCTGGGCAGAGCTGGAGGCGGGGATGCTCAGCCTGCCCAAGAGCTGTTCCCAGGTCTGCTCAGACGAGGGGTCTCTCGCTAAGCCCAATATTTTAAGAGAAGTCTCGTGCACACCTCGGGAGAGCACATCTGGCAGCAGAGCGAGGCCAGCACAGCGCACGAGTCCTCCTGGGGTGGTAAGATATTCACAGTAAGTGAATTAACTCCAGCAATCCAGTAAACGCAATGTCGTCTTGATTTGATCTTCAAAATCTTGCAGCTGCTTAAATAATACAGAATTATTTTGAAATATTACATCTGATGTCTTTACATAGAGGTTACCAGTATAAGCAAGCTTTTTGCAGGGTTTGGCCTGTGGTTTTTGCTGTTCAGGTGGTATATAAGGTTTATTGGTAAACATGGGTTGTAAAATTTCTATATCAAGAGTCTTTCTACTAAGGGACTGACTCTTCTAAATGAAATAGTAGACAGTGTTTATTAATCTGAAATGCTTTGAAAACATTTTTTTGTTTGAAAAGGAAGTCAACAGTTTCTCCAGGATTATTTTTTTTCCTGTTATTTTTTCTAGTGGAAATGTTGATAATAATTTTTTTTCTTTTTTCAGAGTCACACTTTCTCCGCAAGGGGAATGTAGTCTTTTAAAATGTATGCCGTGTTCCTGTTAAATACATTTTAGGAACACTGTGTGCACATGAAAGCACTCCTCTGCATTGATATATGTCACTGTATTATAATCAAGGAAAGGCGATAGTCTCCAAAGCACTAGACCTCGCAACTTCAAACCCCGTGTTTCGGTACGTCGGTGCGCACCCTCGCGTGCCCGGCGCGAGCGGTAACACCCCTGTGTAACTGGGGGTTGTATCTACAGACGAAAGATGCGCGCGCGCGCAGAACGGCAGCGGGGGCTGGAAATCCTGGGCTAAGGAGGCGGAAAGGAGCAGAGATCTGGCGAGCAGGAGTGAAGCCTGGCCTTCCTCGCACGCCTGCTGTGTCCGGGCTGGTCCGCTCTCCCGCAGCGAGCAGGGCTTGAGAGATGTGCAGGACCAGCCCTCCTTGCCAACAGCAGCTTGCTGTTTCTTTCCAGGCCCAGCTGTTTTGAAAATAATAGTAATTACCTAAAATACACAAAGGAAAAAAGCATCCTGGAAATACTTCGGAAAATGGTGTCTGTCTGGGTTTTCAGAAAGCCTGAAATAAAGGTGCATGGTCTGTTCCTGCTCATCCCAGTGTACGTAAGGCACCTCAGAGGCCCGGAGACTACGCTAGTTCCATAAATGCTGGTAAAGACTGCGGAACAAGTCAAATTTATGAGAAAAGAGGCAGGGACCTGGGCAAACAGCTGTGGGAGACATCACCGTTTGCTGCACGTATTTTTCCCAGATGTGGCCGACTGTGTCCAAGCGACTGGAAACCGAGGGTGGGAGAGGACCACAGTCCGTCCCCGCGTCCCCCCGCTCCCTCCCGCTCCCGGCTCAAAGGCAGGCGAGCCGGCCGGCCTCCAGCTCCCCGGCATCGGGCGGAGGAAGGCAGGCTCTGCCCTGCCCTGGGATTAACCCAGCCAGGGCCCAGGCCCACCGCGTACGAACTGTCACCACATCTGGAAAAACCAGTGGGGCTTCAAAGGAATAAAGGACATGTAAATTATCCAACGGAGTCTTCAAGTAATCGTATTTTTGTCACTTAATTACAGCTATTCTGGAAAAAATATCCAAAGACTGCCCTACTTTAAAAATCTTTGACAGTAGCTTTATGAGGAAATTCATGCATATTAATGACATCAACTGGATTTATCAGTTGGATAAGGGCATGCTAATTGTATCGCCACGAGCACCATGCTGGCCAAGAGGAGGGCACACATCCACCTCCCGCGGACAGCGGCGGGTGCAAGGAGGGATGCTCTGGTCCTCGTGAGAGCCGGGTCACCGGGCTGGCCCCCAGCGGCACGCTCTGCGTTAGGGCAGGCGGCAGCACACGGCAACGCCACGGGGACGAGGGTTCCCCCAGGCGTCGCGCGGTCGTCACCACGGCTTCGGTGCCCACCTTCTCCCGCTCCCAGGTAATTCAGTCTGGTTCGGTGTTCGGGAGGGGTCTGATGCGCTCGCTTAGTACCCGAGCAGCGTGGAGATTTCGCCGTGTGGCGTTTCCTATCGACTGCCTGTTTTTTCTACAGGAGCATGGGGGAAAATAATGGAATTTGCTGCTGCATTTAACGTCCTGTGTTTTTAGTATAATATCCTAGACTCCATTTGTGACATTTGGCTGGAGCCTAATAGGCCAGGGGATTCTTTTTCATGATCCCGACTTTCAGCCTTTTCTTGCAGCATGTTGCCAGTGTCCCTGGAGCACGTCTCCATCGCCCGCTGCTGCTGACCTCCCGTCCCTCTCGTAACAGCTCCCTCCGCCGCTCCTCTGCCGCCGCAGCCTCACATCTCTCCCTCCAGGTCCAAACCTTTCCTGGTTTGGGTGGCTACTCACATACGTCACGCGTGTAAGCCAGCGGTTGTGACTGAGGAGCCGCCGCGGATCCTGCAACGGGAGGATCACGCTGGAGGGGGTAATGCCTAAAGCCCGGCAGTCCCTGACACAGTCATCTCAGCCCGCTTTAGGGGTCCCTCACGCCGGGGCTCCCCCTCCTTCCCTTTGCTGGAGGCACTCCAGGCTGGCAATTGCCCTGAAAATACATTCTCTATGCATTTCACCCTGTTACTCCTAGTAATGTCTCTCTTCTACCCATGTAAACAAAGCTCTCCTACCCTTCATGTCCATGCCCTTCCAATATATTTATACGCTGTTATGCCCCTTAAACATATTTTTCAAGCTGATGCAACTTCCAGTTTTTCACAGTTAAGTAAGAAACGAATGATGAGTGAGAACAAAGCCTCCTATTATGAAGTAAACCGAAGCGTGTGCTAATTACCGCGCCCAGACACCAGGACGGAGGAAGGGAGTTGACGTGAGACCCGCGCGGTCCCCTGCAGCCCCACAGGCCCGGCAAGGAAGAGGGACGGGGTGCAGGTCCTGGAGTCTCCGGCACGGGGGACGAGCGCTCCGCCCTGGACGCTTCAAAGGAGGTGATGAGGTATAAATGACAGGCAGCGAGACACGCATTCGGAATGTGGTATGGCCGGCACAGTGAGAAAAAAAAAGTGTCTTTTTGTAAAATTGCACCACTATGAGAAAATATGTTACTGCTTCCCCAACAGAGCACCCTGAGAAATAAATTTTCTCCTCCTCTAACAAGCGTTTTCATGGCTGAGGCTATTGATGTCCCCAGCATCTGCCCTATCCGCAGGTGTGGTTGTTCCCCATCACATCTTCCAGACGGGGAAGCGGTTTTTGTGGTCTTTCCCCGTCTTCCATCTTCCAAAGACGGGGGCTCTGACCTGCCAGTCCCTCACCCCAGAGCGTGGTACCTGCAAAGAGAAAAAGACCCCCAGTTTGTCTTCCAATACAAAGAAACTTTTTTTACTGTGTTTATACTTGTGCATAGGGTAATGCTGGCAGGAGCGGTTGCCGGCGCTGCCGGGGGCTGGGGGGCAACCCCAGCTCCCACCGCCACCTGCACCCCCCCGTCCCCCTCCCGTCCCCTGCCTGCGGCCGCAGGAGGGGTGGCCCAGCCCGCGGCGTGCCTGCGCCCAGCATCGGCAGGAATTTCCTCCTGTTTGTCAAATATCGACTCGGAGCTCTCGTTCACCTCCTCAGACTACGTACCTCCGCCGAGGAGGCAGAAGATGAAGGAGGCAGAGACAGGCGGCGGCACCGGGGCAACGCTGAGAGCTGCAGAGAGCAAACATGGGGGGCACGGACGTGGCCGTGTACCAGGGCTCAGCTTTCTTTGCCCTTGCACAGGAACGAGCTCGTGTTCACCTGATGTACAGTCAGAAAGGAGGAAAGAAGGAGAGCTTCAAAATTAAAACTGAGTAAGCAATGCTCTCTGGTAAAGCAAACGGCAAAATTACCAGGTAACAGGAAGAACTGAATGCATGCTACCTAACAACTCAGTTACATTTTTAGTGAGTGATGGCAGCATACCAAATTATTAACACTTCAAATAAAAAGAATATTGGCAGAGGAAAGAGAGGTGAGTATTCAGAGCCATAGAAGAAAAGCTGTCTCCATTGCCGATAAAACTAAATCCCGTCTCTGGGAAGGGTCTGAGGATCCTGTTTGATTTCCTGGTTTTGTTTTTTTTAAAACTTCAGTACCAAACAAGCATGCTTCACCCGAGGGCGGATTGCTGAAGACCACTGCACTACCGCACCGGTCGTGTCCGGGTCTGCTGGCTCCAGCCGCGGGGCAGCACCGGACCTCCACCAGCGCGGGCTTCAGCCGGGGGAAAAGAGGCGATGGGTGCCGTCAGCGGTCGGAGGGCGAGCATTTTGGGGGAAAGCACCCAGAGACCCCAGTGTGCCATCGCATACGCACGGGCAGCTCGCTGTGAAATGACCGGAGATGCCACCACGCCGACAGGGAAGGGGAAGGGAAGGCAGGGTCTGCGCGCACCCCGCCAGCACCACGGGGGACGGCCGAGCCTCCCGGCAGCGCTGGCAGAGCGCTCGTGCTGCGCCTGTAGCCTCGTGCCGCAGCCCGTCCGCCCTGCGGTGCGTCACCCGCCTCTTGCACACCCGCCTCCACCGCTCCGCAGAGTGCAGCAGCGTGCGGCAACTGGTCCCAGGCGGGAGGGGTCACCCGGGGGGACGCTCGGACTTCAGGTGGGATGCTTGGGATGCTGGGACTTCAGGTGGGATGGTGTTCTGACTTCAGCCAAAGCAGCACTGCGGCTTCTGCTCCTCAGTCACCAGCTCTGCCAGCTTGCTGCTGCCAATCCTTACCTTGTAATTTGTTTCTACTGGGCAGCTGCCAAGAAAAATAGTATCTTAAATGCCTTGTATAGTGCTTCTTGGCTTTACTATTAGCATTATTATTTACTGGCTTTCAGTGCTCTCTCTGCATTTTCCCCCTAGGAGATTACCGTCCTGAACACTGCTACCTTGCATAAGCAGGAAAGAGCACTAACCTTATGAAATTTCTGTGGTGCCTAATTTATAGCACATTGTTGTGACCATTTCAGCATTATATTTGCAGATCAACCTTTGCTCGCTTTTGATTTCTGTTCCTTGGGCTGGTTTTCTTAACCAATCAATCACCAACGTTACTAATTCACCAAGAACAAAAAAGTCCTTTAGTTAACAGCCTATTGACAAAAGATAATTTTCATTTTTAATGGAGGCAAGGTCTAAAACCAAAAATCGCACAATCACAGAACCACAGACCGGTCGAGGTTGGCAGAGACTTCTGGACGTCATCTGGTCCAACTGCCCTGCTCAAGCAGGGACACCCAGAGCCATGCCCAGACAGGTTCTGAATATCTCCAAGGATGGAGACTCCACCACCTCCCTGGTGGGACTCGGTCACCCTCACGGTGACACAGCCTTTCCTGACGTCCAGAGGGACCCTCCTGCGGGTCAGTGCGTGCCCACGGCCTCTGCTCCTGTCCCTGGGCACCGCTGGGCAGAGCCTGGCTCCGTCCTCTCTGCACCCTCCCTGCAGGCGTTTGTACGCAGGGGCGAGATCCCCGAGCCTGCTCTGCCCCAGGCTGAGCCGTCCCAGCTCTCCCAGCCTCTCCTCACAGCAGAGATGCTCCAGTCCCTTCAGCACCTTGGTGGCCCCTCGCTGGGCTCTCCAGTATGTCCACGTCTCTCCTGCACTGGGCAGCCCAGCACTGCAGGTCTGTAAGCAATCGTCCTAAAATGTACTCAGGGGAAGCAATAACACAGGGGTGGGGTTTTTTTATTTGGGGTTTTGGTGGGGTTTTTTTTCCTCCAAAAGTCCACATTGCATTAATTTATAAGGATCTACGATTTTTTTTTTAATAACTACAGTAAATTTATCATCCTTCCAGTAACTGAGCAAAGAGTAACAAGTTATTTCTCTTGGTGTGTTCTTGGGAATACAGTTTCTCCTTTGTTTCCCGTTTCCTAAAAAAGTGAAAATAATGGTATAAATTTACTTTCTGTTATGACAGTTAAGTTTTGGATTTGAATCTCGGTTGATATAAGAGAAATGTTGCAATTAGTGCAAATGCAGAGCGCTGATTACATCTTGTCAGAAAGAAGGCAGCTGCCCCAAGCAACTTTCCGTTGGGTGTTTTGAACAGCAGAAGGAAAAATACTTTCTGAAATGAAAGGCAGAGGTTTCTGGCTGAGCCCAAGCCTTCTCCAGGCATCTCCAGCCACTTGGGACCCGAGGCATTTGACCGTGCTCCAGAGAGCGTCCCCCACCCAGGCCTTCCCCTCCCTGCCCCCATACGCTGCCGGAGGGCTTGTCCGAAGGTGCCTGTCTGCTGGGGGGACGTCTGCCAGTTCAACAGCCACGGCTGACGCATCTCGCTCCATCTGCCCTTGTATCCGTGCTGCACAGCACGGTCGGGACCTTTTGCCCGTGGCTCGTTTTCTCAGGGGTGACTTTCGTCCTAAGACTTTTAACTGACTATTGATTCCAGACCTCCTTCCGTCTTGTGACGCTTCAAAACTGTAAGTTGGTTGCTTGAATTCTTGGTCTTTATTCTCTTCTTGTACGGCTTCAGCAGGCCCTTCTACAGACAAGTGATTCTAGAGGGAGACAATACACGTCCCATTTAATTCCCTAAATGGACTTAATAAGCACATTCGTTAACTCTGTCTTCTGGATTTCAGTTCATACTCTTTTGGTAGGACTTTTAACCTTTCTTATTCAATTAGAGGAATTGAGATAGATCTATTTCTCGAGGAAGGCCCATTTATAGTTTTTAATTTAGGGTAAATTATTTGTGGGTTTGGGGACAAAATGAGTTTGTTCCATCGAGTAGTTTCCCAAGCTTTGACAAGACACTGTTCACACGGATGCTGGATTTAGGGTGTCCTTTGCCCTTTACGACCCTGCTCGGCGACGCAGGTGCCTGCAGCTGCAGGGAGATGGGCACCACGTCCCACGGCCGACAGCGAGCGGCTCCTGTCCCGGGGCTGGGGGGCAGGCGGGCGCGGGGGCCGGGGGGTTCAGCCGGGGCTGCCTGCAGCTCCGTCCCCGGGGTGACGCGGATCAGCACATCTGCCTCCCTCCGGGGCGGACGGGTACCCCGGCAGCCGATTGCGGGGTGCTGGCGGTGAGACGGCGGGGGGGCCGCCCCCTGGGTGGGTGGGCCCGAGGGGGCTGATGCTCATCTTTAGCAACAGACGTATCCCAGGCTTATTTGACACGTAAGCGCGATGCTCTCACTGTCGGATGGCTCGGTCCGGAGCCGTTCATAGCACCTCCTACTCTTTATATGCTTTTCCTTGACAAATAATGAGACTGCCAAGCAATTATTTTGTTTGCAGTATAACTGGTAGTTAAAATAATTTGGTCAAACTCTGCATTTCTTATATCAACAGATATCGGATGTAAATTTCCACCCGCTGTTAGGCTTGGCTTTATTTTTTCTGATAATATTCTGTCTTTTTACGTTCTTGAGGAGATCCTTTCTAGCCACTGCAGGTGGTCCACGTCCTGCTGGGACAGAGCAGGAGGCAGGCGTGCAGGGTTCACGATCTCAAAGGCTCAGGTCAGTACAACTGGTCCTCCGTGCCCTGATGGATCTATAAACTGCTTGTTTCCTTCAAACACCTGAGACTTATGTCAAGAGATAATTCTTCCCTTATCCTTTAAATCCTTCTACCTACAAAAAGTGACAGCTGCTGATGAAATGAAAATGTGAGCCAACCAGCGATCGCTGCAGGCTGTCAGCTGGGATAACTGGAGGGCCTGGAAGGTTTAATTTCAATTTGAAATGATTTTATATAGGAAAACCATGAGTGATAGGGTTATAACAGCAGCTGACAAATACGACCACATCACTTCACATTTGTTTCCCGTTAACTAACTCTTTGCTTTTCTTCCTTTTAATGTCACATAGACTTTTGGAGTCATGTTTCAGTTTAGGTCTTTAAACTTCCTGGGGAAGAGGTACTCCCAATGTTTTTTTCCGCAGAGCACCAAGTACAGAGGGTCACAAGCTGACACTGCTATCTGCAAACTATAATTCACTGGCTTGATTTAATCTCTGAGAAAATGGGTAAGCATGATTGCACATGACATCCGGATTCCCTCTGTTGTCAAGTACGTCCAGAATATGGTGCAGTTTGAATGATCAGAAGGATAAGAGTGTACCAGGCGAGTCAACCTCACCATAAATTCTGTATTTTTCAAAGTTTAATAAAGTAGCCTTTTACGACGTCTTATTCAGCTGTCCAAGGACGCTTCTGGAAATCCGCAAGCACTGCTGCAGCAGCCGGCTCTGGTCCTAGAAAAGCACCTCTGTCCCCGACGGGGCTGCAGGTAAGGGAGAAGCTGCGTCGGAGGAGGACAGCAGGATGGCCTCGCCATCGGCACACGGCCCGGCTTCCATTTTCCAAAGGTGCTGCCTGTCCCCTCCCTGCCTGCAGCCGCCCGGCGGCGTCAGGAAAGACCTCTGACTGCAGATGCGTTTCAGCAAGGCTGCGATGGCGACGACCCCCGTGAAAGTCACCTTTCTCAGGCGGTACCGCTACGGAAGGCTTTGGCTGGTTTTTATTCATTTGAAAGTTTGGTACAGCCACCAAAACATTTTCCCTAGATTTAAGTATTGCTTGTTTCTGCTCTGTTACAGCAAGCTGCTGTTCTCTACTTCTAGTTAGGAGAAGCCTGCAGATTTTAAGGGTATCTGTCTGGTTTCTTCAATTTTCCATGAGAAGGATTTTGATTATACAGTAATCTGAGCTCAGGAGGCTTTGGAAATGAACAGCATTTGAGTCTTCACCATATTTCTGTTGCTTGGAGTACCCATCCCTTTATTTTTCACTTGTGATTCTTTAGCTAACATGACGTTAATTGTGATTGGAAAATGATTGAGCCTGTGAATTGTGAGACTGTTCTCACTTAACAACATAGCAAGTATCGCTTTGATTAGATTGCTCTCTCCTTTCGTTACTGAACAACTTTAAGCTTAAAAAGAAGTTAGAAGTGAATAATATTTGTGTTGAAAGACTCCCGCACACAAGCGAATAGGTGTATGAAAGACAAACCTGCTCTTAGGCGCAGCCAGAGCACTGTCTCCTCTGTGATTGCTTTTCAAGAAATAAAAGTAAGGATCTGCTCTCAAGGGCTAAGCACAGTGTTTTCCATCAATCTGCCCATTAGGACTCTTCTGTTTGCAGACCCACCATACGACATCTTATTTGAAATTACTTCAGTGGGAAGCAAATTTAAAAAAAAAAAAAGCGTTGCAGGAGGAAGGCCTCGTGGAGGTGCCATCCCTGGGGAGAAAGTTGGAGAGGAGTGCTGCGACCTGGGGGCGGAGGACGGATGTCTCCCTTGCCGGAGACGAGCGCTTGCTCCCCGTTTCTACTGGGCACCCAAGGAGAAGGGTTCCCCTCCAGTGCAAAGTCACTTTCCTACAAAGAAATGCCATCTGTCAAGTAATAGCTGTGGAAATGTCTCGGTTTAACTTCTTATCAGTATCTTAATCCTTGTACTTTATACAGGAGCCTATTTAATTTCCTACTAAAGCCCTGGTGTGAGATGTAAGACAGGCTCTGTGCTGCTACGGCTCTCTCGCCTTCTGGAGGGATGCTCATCCCAAGCAGGCGCCGGCCTTCTGGGGCTCCTCCTCGTGCAAGAAGGCAGAATCAAACACCAACTAAAAAAAATCAATTAGAGAAATGTGTGTTCAATAATTTTCTTTCGTAGCTGTGTTATTCGTTTCTCTCTGTGCTCATCACATTTTCAAACAGTCACCAGTCAGCGCTGAAAGGGTCAGCAGGCACCTCCAGCTGGCTAGCGTCAAAACACGTTCCCAGGGTGCCTCCTCTTAACGTACTTTAATTAGTGCAGATTCTGTGTTTTGATGTATGTTATAGAGAGTACGAGGGATCCACTGGAGGCATCTTTTTTGACACCATATGACAATCCTGTAGATCCATCCCATGTTTTCTTCTCATGTGTAAACTAATAGTACAAGTGCACCTATACATCGCCTGTGCAGTGAGCTCTCTTTTAAAGTATGTATTTAAAAAGAATGGTGATTTTGGAACAAGATCCTGCAGCGTTTTCTGTTTCTCCAGATAATACGAAAGTTAAGTTATCACAAGCCCCTTTGAAAAGATGAGGATCCACCTCTGCATGTTTGCAGAGGGGGCTGCTCGCTATTTTAAAACTAATTAATGTTAGATAACCACAATAACATACTCTCCAGAGGGTAAAAAGTCAGCAAAGCTGTATTTTACTACACAGCACTACACCAATTTACATCAGGTTACAAGGCAGTATATTGGATGTATATGAATTTGATACTTTTAATATTTTTTTTTATTAGTGATTACTGTGTCAGTAAAGCAGAGGCTTTCAGGGGAAGACTTTCCTCTGGAGAACTGCTGCGTTATTGCCTTGGTTTCCAATGCATGATGTAGACTAGAGATTGCTTTTAATAAGGTGTATATTTGTGCTTCGTCCTTAATTTGGTGAAAAATCTTTGTAATCCTGTAGAGTTCATAATTCAGGACCTTGAGCTTAGCTGCTTTATGCCTATGCATTTCAAAGAGGGTAGAACCGAAGTCTGTACCGTCTGTATGTCCAAAGCCAGTGCCTACCACTTGTTGCTTTTTTGCACAAGTACCCCTCAAAATAAAAGTAATTAAAAATGATTATTAGTAATGCTAAGAGTGAGAGTCCTCATGAGAGCTGTCGACATATTTGTATCTTCTTAGGGAACCTTCTGGAAAAGGAGTCTACACAGCCCTTCATAGTGTCTCATTACTCAAGGTAGGATTTGCAGGGGGCTGATTCAAAAATAGATCATGGATCTGTGCTTGAATGGTCTTTCCAAAAAGCAGAGAGTAGAGCCTGTGCTGCCCACCCCAGACAGCAAAGTAGATGCTCCATATGAACAAACAACTCGTACATCCACCTCCGGTAGCGTGGAATCAGCATCCTGAAATTTCTTGTTGTCCATCCGCAGGAGCCTGGCAGTTGTGACCGGGTGGTCCCCAAAACGTGGCTCAGACAAAAAAGATAAGTGTGCCAAGAACTAGAGCACAGTTTCCCAGTCAAATCAGTAGTTAATTCCAGTCTGGGGTAACATACAGAAAAATTTAAAAAATACATTTCCAAACAATAAAAAAAAAACCCCAACAACAAAACCCTTTCATTTAAATCCACTTATAGAGTAAGGTAGAAGCAGCTCATTAAAAATCAAAGAATAGCCAGTTATTTGGATAATTCCAATTAAAACATGTTTTGACATAAAATCTTAGCTCTGACGCAAAACCAGCTCTCTAGTTTTCTCTGGAATGCCAAAACATAAATACAGAATCAGTTGTTTCTCTGTCATTTTTTGCTTTATTGCAAATTGAGGGAAACCCGTCAAATACAACATTATTATTAATGCCCACATTTGGCATTCTCCTCTGGAAGTCTATTTATCTCCAGAGCCTGCAGATGCCCACATGATAGTGAAAGGAGTGATTGCTGCTCACATGAATTTACTTCGCTAATTCTGAACACTCCAGCAAGAAACGGGCAGCAGTGGGAAACCGTGGCAGCGTGGGACTTACCTACCGCAGACTGCAAAACCCAGGCACGGCTCAGGGTAAACACACTTGTGGCCGGCTTGCTTTACGCCTGGGACTGCCATGATGCTCACAGCTCTCAGCTGAACTTAAATTAAGCTGGTTCAGTTTTGCCCTAGGCACATGGCTGTCTGCGAGGTGTTAAGAGTTCGGAAATTTCGTGGGGGTCACTTTACCATGGATACTCGAGCGCAAAATGTCTGCACTGAGGCAATCGAAGTTGTACACGGCAGAACACTACGCAGAATATTTCTTCACAGTCTTGAGTCAAACAAGCTCAACCTTTTTGGCTCTGCAGAGATGAGCGAGCAGTGACACAGCAGAGGTCCGGCAGGCCTGAGCTAATGCACCCTTATCCTGGCTTGCCTTTAGAAGATGCGTATCCGTCGCAGCGATTCTCCCCCCGGTCCTCTCTGGATGTTTGAGGACGCGGGAGCCTGGACTCTTCCCATTCCTGCTGCATGCTCTTTGCATGCTCGCTGCAGCAGAAGGGCATTTCCCCGCACCGTCGGCAGCTCCCGAAGAGCACGCTGCCCTGTTGCACCTCAGCTGGCGCCGAGCCCGGCGGCACTGCCGGAGCCCCAGGCTCGGCGCTGCCTCAGCCCCGTCTCGCCAGCACTGGGGACCGAGCCCCGGCAGCAGCCACCCGACTCCCGGGGCCTTGACTCCCGGGGGGACCCTTAAAAACTCTTCCCACCTGGTGCGGCTGAAGTGCAGGGCAGACATTTTTTGCCTTAGTAGGTCTGCAGCTACTGCAGGATGGATTGTAAGGAATTGTTTTAAACCGCTGTGCTTAGAAAAGTTAATAACTCGCCTTTTAAGTCTTCTTTTTACAGTCTGCACAAATGCAATTGAAATGATAATTTTAAGAAATTAAATACAGCAGAGAAACAGAAACGACATTATCAAATTATAAGTAAAGATCACTTATTTTGTTTCAACCTTTATAGTGAAAATCATTTTCTTATTAAAAAAATATCAAAGAACTTTTACTATTTTCCTGGGTTTTTAAAGAATTAATGAGCAGTAAACTCGAGCAATTATTCACATACATTATTAAATGTCACTGTTAAACAACTGCATACTATGAAGAGGAAGAGACATCAATTCATGGAGGAAACTGGGCCGATTTCATACTCACTGAATTCTCCTTCGTCAATGTGATGCCTGAATAATTTTATGCACAGCCTTTCAAATAAAGGTAGAATTTTCTTCATATTATTTGACTATGAGTTTAATTGAAATGCTTCTTATACCATCTTGTGTGTTAATTCAACCAGCAAAACCCCCTTACGTGCTCCTAAATGACACAAAATTGGATCGCATATCACATTTTAAACGTGATATATACTGACACTAAAGAATTTGTATTACTTTTACCAATTCACTGCCTCAGAGTTTGCAGTCGTCTTTACCCCCAACAACAATTACTCCAGCAAGGGCAGTTTTAATGAAATGTCACTCTTTGAAAGCAAGAAACAAGGTCAAACTGTCCAGATCCTTTGGAGGGGAGGAGAAAAGACGCCTTCTAAGTTTTCTGTCAAGCGGTTTCTTACTTCTGATAGTACCTAAAGATAATCAGAGTGGCAACGTGTTTTTTTTATTGTATTTATTTCCTAGTTAACGTATTGTTATTACTACTTAGAATTTGGCATGTGAAACTCTACATTAACAGGAAACCAAAACTGCAATAAGATGTGATCCAGTACAAAATCTTAGAAATAACATACCACCCTATTTTTTTCTCATAAAAATATAGCGTTTATTTTACTTCCAGCTCCTACTTTTCTGCTATTTCAAGCCCATCTGTGCAAGAGGATGCGAACTGCTCTCGCCCTGGCACAGGCGTGAGGTCAAAGCCAGGCAGCTTGGAACAGAAAACCCGGCAGGGCTCCCAGAGCCCCTGGGAGGGATTTTACAGTAATTGAGGAGGAGAAGAACGATTTCAAAAGTATGCAGGCTTCATCAAGACAACGACACAAAACGTCCCCCTGAAATGAGGTAAGTTTTAAGACCCGAATACTGCGCGATCTGTGGGTACGTTTGGCCTGTTTGCTGGTAAGGGGGCATTCAGAGACAGTGGAGACACAGAAGCAGGCGGCGGAATCGGCAGGCTCTGAGATGTCGCGACAGAAGCAGGGGACAGAAAGCAGAAGAGTCTGAAATTGTTATTTTCTGAAGTCACTAATGGCTCCGAAAGAAATTATGGTCTGAGAGACCACAGATACCAAATCACAAGTGTCTTCTGCCGAGGACGCTGCATTAACATGAGCAACTGCGGTCTAAGGGACATAATTTAGAAACCTCTTGGTGCTGGTACAACTCTGGGCAGTTCTGATACCCCTGAGCAGAAGAGGGAGTTTTCCAAGTAATACCGGGAAACTTTGCACCAGGCCTCATTTAGCAATTAAGGAGAAATTTATAACAACACCAGAAATTCATGCCAGCTTGGATTCAAGTGGTCACAGCCTGCTTGCAACAACAAATGTTATTAAAATGAAGTCCAGACTTCATATTGTAAACAAATCATTAAAAATCTGAAAACAATTATGATCCATTTAATAAAAAAATCCTGAAGTCCTGCAAAAGGTCACTATATTGTATGATCAAGAAAGAAGGCCATACTGCCTAAAAAAAATCTCAGCCAAAGAAACATCAGCTGATCTACAGAAAAACTGCAAATTTGTATGAAAAGCAAAGGGAATAAAGGGAAAGTGAATGGTAACGAATATGCATGGGAGGTCGAAATTGAGAATAATATTAAGGGAAGCAAAGGAGAGGAAAAAAATCAGTATCTAGCGGGAGTCAGAACAGTAAAAATGGCTGTTCTAATGAATATTATGAATAAAAATGATTCCAGTTACGGGATTAGTGTGTTTTGAGATGGAAATGGAAACCCTTCCAAGTAGAAAAGGCAGGAGAACCCAATAACGTGGCAGGTCTACACCTGGAAGAAAGCCAGATGACATGGCCATACTACAGGAAGAAAAAGCACTTCTCATTCCAGTATCAACGCGGGACATATATTCGAAAGATGCAGCTAAGCCTGATCTTTGAAAGCCAGAACCTCCAAATAAATCAAAATATTTACAAAGATCTGGCCACGAGGCTCTCTGGACCCCTGGGGCTGCCTCGGCACCGGCACGGCTCGGGTCGTGTCGGTGTGCGTAGGGCACGCGGCACGGTGCAGGCGGCACAGGGCTGCCAGACTGCCAGCGGTGCCAGGAAAAATAATGGGACGGCTGATAAGGGACTCAATTAATAAATTGAGGAAGGGTAATATAAATAATGCCAATCAAGTAGGGTGTACTGGTAATAGATCCTGTCAAACCAAATTGACATCTTCTTTTAATGAGATTATGAGCTCGGTTGATAAAGGTAATAGTGTTGTTCTAATGGATGTCTGTACAGCATTTGAATTGGTACCACATAACGTTTTAATTAAGAAACCAGAATAATATAAAGTGCACATAATAAACATGCAGTGCATTAGCAACTAACTAACTGGCGGTTCTCGAGGCGTAATGGTGTGCTTTCCAAATGAGCTCTTCTCATTCCAGAATCTATGGCTTGGTGGGTGCAGCAGCCACGTTAGCTCCTGCGCGTGGTCCTTCCTGCCCTCTGATCTCTGTGTCGCAGTATTTGGAATACGTTTTTAGACTTCAGATAGTTGGAGAAATTATTTACAGAGGACTGTGCTCTTTCTATCTCAGATGTCATTATTGTACAGAGCTTTTTCTTTTTTTCTTTTTTTTTTTTCAGAGAAGAGTGTATTCTCTGCTTCCTGTTGTTTAAACTGTGTTATCCTGACTCCAGCGAGATTTGCGATGTGTATTACCTGTTGATTTTAACAGCAGAGGATCCAGTTTTTTATTCTTCCAGTCTTTGCTCTGCAGATCATTTTATGTCACAGTCATTCAAACTGGACCATCAGATGGTGTTGCGGAAGCAGAAATGAGATCCCGGAAAGAGGCAAGTGGACTGGGACAGAGGATGCGAGCACTGCACTCTAGGACTGTTCTTCTGATCTGCCTCCAGCACGATTTCTCCATGTTCTCCTCGATCTTGTCGGTTTGCCACCTATATGACACCTGTACTCACCGTTTTTCTCTGCCAGCCGAGTCTTCAGCATCTCAGTGTTCAGCATCTCAGTCCTCTCACAGACATTTCTGAGCTGCTCCCTTGCTCAGGAGCCAAGAACTCCTTTCTCCCCTTGGCAGCCTGCAGCACCCTTTGTGGGACACCAGTAAGAGGGGGTCCTTAGGGCAGGAGTGTTAGCGGTGGTGTAGTTGCCGGAGCTATAGGTTTGGTCTTGGTAGCTTCCCACACCATAACTGTGGGACCATTGCTGGCCACCAGAACACGTCTGAAAACCCCACAAACGCTAGACTGGTTATTGCCATGGTTATAGCCTTCAGCTTGCTTCAGAAGCGCGAGGCGGGGATTAGTGCTGAGCAGAGCGCAGGCTCTGCTGGTTACTGAGAAATGCAGGTAAAAAGGGGGAGTTGTATTCTTTTCCTTAATAGAAAAATCTAGCGTGGAATATAAAAAAAATACAACAGAGGAATGTGTGAGAAATGATGGGGTGGCTAATTTTTCTCTATTTGTTTTGTTTTGTCTTGTTTTAGGCAGTGACCCTTATCGTACAACATTACACTAAGCATGAAAGGTATTGAATGCAGACAGCTCTTATGCAGTTATTTTCATATTGTACAATATCCTTAATAACATATTCATTTAGAATTTGACTGATGTAAAGTCATTTCATCTTCTGGCTGGGTGTTTTCAGATGATGAGTATGAATCTGAATCTGTTATTATGGCAATCCATTAGACATACCCCAGCCTTCCGTTTCTCCATTTCTGAAGGCTTTTATATATGTATATATACACACAGACACGCGTTATTATATAAATACGCATATAGCCTTACACACAAATACTGGTGTCAATGCTCAGTACCTGAGCAGCCCTCAGACTTCAAGAGAAATACCCAAATAGCAAAGTTCACGGCAGAACTAACTCTTTTGTCTCCAGCAAATGCAATACAGCAAATAGACAAGGATATATGGGAAGTTTTCTGAATACGTAGGAAGTCTTCATTACAACTGCAGCACATGAGTCTCTGCAATAAAATAAAAGTGCTGTCACTTAATGTGGTGCTACGAAAGGTGGTTACGAAACTGGAATATACGTTGCTGTAAAAGGCATTAAATACCTGCCACTTTTCACCAGAATACGATTTACAGTATTTTTCTGCAATAAAAATAATCAGCCCAGGATTCTTAAAATATGAGCAGTAATTCTACCTCGGTGTTTGAGTGTCCAACTCAAATCTCCTGTACGGTGGCTGATTTGCAGTGGCATTTCTGGAAATCTGCAGTCATTTCAAGCTAGGCATCTAAAAGCTGGTATGCCCCAAACCACAGCTTATCTTCATAAACGTTGTCCTTAAGGACTGTGGCAAAAATTAAGCACAGTGTGAAGGTCTAATTTTCTGAATGACAGCATAAATCATAACTGGAGGCAGTTGCTTAATTAAAGCTGTGCAAATAAATGACTTTTCAATGTTCTGGCAGTTCCAAGAAATCCAGAAGTCATTTCAGGTCAAACTAAAGGGTTCATTTAACCCTTTGATACCCTTTTATGTATTTTGTTGCCTTTTTAAGCATTCCTTAAGCATTTCCCTCTGAAACTAAAAGACATATTGAAAGACATTTCTTAATCAAAATAATGAAAATATAAGCTGAAATTGCTTAAAATCAGAAAACACACACATTTCATTGGTGACTCTGAAAATTACGTTTTGAAGTTTCGGTCTAACTTCGTATTTTCCTAATGTAAAAATTGAGAAAAGCTGGAGCAAGTTTATGACCATTTCATTGTCACCAATACTTTTTTCTCTGTCAAAACCCCAAATTTGCCCATTTCCAGCTACGAGTACAGGGGGCAGGACGGTGAGTGAGGCTGAACCGATGCCAGGATGAACCATGGCTTCTTCCACGCATTTGCAGAAGGGAGGTCATGGAGACTCTTACTGGGCAAATAGATAACAAGAAATAAGTTGAACAAAAGACTTTTTAGGAAGAAAATTGTGTAAGGGCTTCTACGTGAAGTATTGAAAGTAATTACAGAAAGAAATGACAACAATTTTTTTAATCCCTTAAAGTGTTGGTGACGTGGTCAGCTCTGGCACACGTTCACCCACCACCTCTCCATCCTCCATCACCGGCAGCGGGGCAGAAGACGGCTGCAACCAAAACTGGTGTTTGACCTACTCAGCAGTGGCTTTATCACGAAAACAAGTTGAGATAAAACATGTTCTGTGAACTTGAAACTGATTGGCAGCCTCACTGCACCTGATGCACGGAGTACTGGAAGTGGGAGTGAGGTCCCCAGCGCTCCTCGCTGAAGGTCCTCTTGCCCGGCAATGGACGGGGACGCCCAGGTCTGGCCGAGACCCTCCTGGTGTGCCCTGTCTCGCGGGGTCTAGGCTTGCCTTTCAAACCTCTTCTTCCCATGTAACTGCATTTCTGTTGGTGCCAACTATGACTACGCTGTAAAGAATAAAATGGAAACAAGGCAGATTTTCATATAAAAAATGAGCAGATGGGGAACCTATATTTAGAAAACCAACAAATAAAAAGGTTAGGGAAGGAGGTGCTTGCATGTGAAAGGAGAGATTTTTGTGATGTCTGGCTTAGCTGTGCTTGTTATTCCCGGGCAATTACAGTGGCCAGCTAATGTCAATTGCCTACACCGGATAAAATCTGATTTTGAGATAAATGGTAAATCCTACACATCCCAGAGACGGTGATAACGCCTCCAGAGGAAGGCCAAAGCGGACAAGACTCACGTGTGACCCCAATAAATGTCTTGTGATGAAACTGTTGGTTTAGAGCGGTCACATTTCCAGGCTCAGTCGAACATTTTACTGCATCTTGGCTTCCTGATGTGCTGGAGGAGGCAGGAGGAATTCCCAAATAACACGCTATTCATTTCTTCCTGACATCGCAGAGCGATGTTTAGTGATCTATCAATCTCTTATTACAGAGCATTATTATATTCTACCCAGGCAGGCTTCCCCTCGCCTGTTATTTAGAGTGGACCTCTGTCCTCTGCTTCTCATAAAAAGGCTTAGAAGAAGCTGCAGTGCTATATTTAGAGCCAGCCCGCCTCCCAGCACCATCTTCACACATGAAAGCACAGTACGATTTGAAGAAAAGTGTTTTCATTTTAAACAGTTTCAGAATCAGCGTTACCAAAATGTGGTATCGCTTTACACTATAACAACAGCACCGAGCCTGCAGCTCCTGCTGGTGCTGGCTGATCTGGGGTTTATGCCTCCACTGGACATGGTAAAAATGAGGGCTAATAGCCAGGCTTCTTGACATGTAACTGCTGCTAAATTGAAAAGAAGGAAGAGAGGAAGAAAACCAGAATTAGAAGAACAAGAAGCGCTCTGCTTGTGGAGAATTAGCAATTACGCACCGAGTTTCTGCTAACTACAGGGGATTACTTAATATTTTTCCGATCAGTGGTGTTATATGATTGACCTTGCCTCCAAGAAACTATGCTCCATCAGAAAAGCAGACACGTTTTCATTGACTTTTAAATAACTCTGAACATTTTGCAAAAATTATATGCATTGCTATAAATAGATGTCATACCTTTCTAACATTCAAACGCTCAGTTTTTAAGAGCTTTACACTTTTTTTTTCCTCAAAAAATCAGTGATTTCAAGGTCAAATTTTATTTTCTGTACACTTTAAATGAACTCATTCCCTATCAACTAGTTCACTCGTGGCTTCAGGGCTGACCAACACAATTCTATTTTGACCCTAATTCAGTAAACATATTTTTCATATACTTAAGTCTCATTGACTTCAGTGGACACTAAGCCTTTCCTTAAATTATTAATGCATTTAAGTCACAGACTGAAGTGAAACCCTAGTCAGTCGAAGGAGGACTATTGAGAGTCACTTGCATGAACCCCTCAGTTATGGAAGAATCAGTGCAAATCTGTGGATGTCATGGAAACAAAACTTTTTTTCAGGTTGTTTTATAGGGGTGGGGTTTTTTGTTCCATTTGGAAAAAGAACTACAGAGACAAGTAAAAAGGGGTCTGAGACATCGGATCACAAGGCTAATTTTGTGAGACAGTCAACCAGTTTTGCAGAACAAAGAACTTTCTACAAAACTTAAATGTACAGCCAGGAAGCAGCCAAAAAGCTGAAAGCTGAATTTGTGGTACCTGACAGAAATGTGATTTCTCAATATAAGGATAAATAAAATTTTAGAAAATTTCAGTATTTCTGAAATGTTTCATTATTAACTACACACATTTCACGTTTTCTGAAATCATATATGTTGAATGTATACGCTTCAACAGCTAACACAGAAACAATTTTTTACTATTTTCATTTTTTACGTATTCACGATGGCATTGAAATATAATTGCAAATTCATGTATCCTTACTACGTCTAACTTGAAATTGCACCTAAAGGAATGACTGTGAAAGATTAACGGCACAAGCACTTGTGTTAAGAATATGAAAAGTGCTATCCTTGCTTATATCCCATGTGCATATTTATATGGAGGCTGCCATAAATATCCTTTGGAGATGCTGGCTCGTCTGCACAGGCTGCTGTTCCCAGGCCACACAAAGCGGATTTGCCTTACGTCCTGTTCACTCCCTCTCCCCCACCTGAGCAACAAAAGCTGACGAGAGCGGGAGGCTGCGTGGCGGCACCCCACCCCCAGAGATTATCGGATCGGAGATTGTGACTGAGGTCTTGCGAACATCCCATGGTGATTCGGGATCAACGGCCACAGCGGGAGAGCACGAGCTCTTGTGCTCTTCGTGACCTCAAGGCAGCAATGGTGAAATGCAACAGGAATCTGGCAGAAGTTATCCCACGTGGTGAGATTCTTCCTGAGATGAACTTACATACGATCATGAAGAGCAAGACAGACAGCCTTGGTTAGCTTGCAGTGTCAAGACTCCTTGGTACCGCAGTCACGGTATGACATTCAGGGCACGTCTCTTGCCTTTGGCCAAGAGCTCTGACGCCATCTCAGTCTTCCTGCAGGTACATTTCTGGTGTATGCTGTCTGTCATTATCCAACATTTCACTGCAACAAAAGAAATCAACAAGCTGACAAAGGCATAGTTACAACATTTATAATGATATCTATGAGCCAGGAAAACAGACACCAGTGCTGACAGTGGCTGCCTGCTGTTGGGCTACCAGATTTTGTTCTCCTGCCCCGGCTGAAGGCTCGAGCCTGGACGTCGTCCCTCTCCTGCCTCGCCAGCTTCGTCGACAGGAATCATCACCGGCAGGAGCGTTACCAGGCTCTGGAGAAGACGACTGCAGGGAATACTGTTCGTGGCAATCAGGCCATTTTCAATCCTTCACTATAAGCTGTTTTACTCTAAACCTCTTTAGATCCTCTCAAGGAAGGAACCTCTCGCTCATAGCACTTTTTTCCTTGAGAT
Organism: Mycteria americana; assembly: GCF_035582795.1. Lineage (NCBI taxonomy): Eukaryota > Metazoa > Chordata > Aves > Ciconiiformes > Ciconiidae > Mycteria > Mycteria americana. The sequence continues at coordinate 69,933,247 of NC_134371.1, read as the reverse complement.
GCCTCAAGTTTCCGTATTCCCATAAGCACCCCCTCCCTGATGACCCATCTGCAGCTTGCTCAGCAGGCGCCTGCCCGTGTCCCGCTCCCGGAGGTCTGGGCACGCCGCTGTCGCCCAAGGACCGCAGGGCCAGCAGAGCGGCCTTGGGATTGCTGGCGGCTTTCTCTTCTGCACAGTGGGACCCGGCATTAGCTGGAACTGTGACTCTGGCCAGGGTGGGCTACTTCGAGGACTATCAGTGGAACAGAAGCTGCTGCCTGATAGAAACTCCAGGCGACCGAAAGATTTGTCACCAAACCGAGCACCTGACAGGACACCGGGTGCTAAATAGCTGTTTGTAGTGGACTCTCCGGAGCCTGCTGCTAGTACATCATCACAGCTTTTGCCTCTGGTCTCTAATATTTCATGCTCAAAGCCATTACACAAATAAGGCAATGCTCCTGCTTTGCCTGGGGCTTACATTAAATCACAGTCTTCAAAGACACCGGGCAACCGATGGATGGGAAACACAAGAGGACCAACTGCTGACTTGGATGGGGAGGTGATTGCCCTCTTGTTTGTGGACGTACAGAGCCGTGCCCCTGCTTTCCGTGGGATGAACATCCTGTGTCGTGTGCACAGACTCTACTTTGTCATGCCATCTTTAGCTCTTTCCTCTTCCCCAGGTACAGGCTGATGCAGGAGGATATTAAATAAAGACATTACATTTATTTGCTATTTCGGTGTCCAAACACGACACCGTTAAAGCGAAAAATTTTCACAATTTTTACCTTTTACATGAAAAAAAATGGACTGCTGAGCAGTAGGCAGAGGAGAACCTCTGTTTTTGCGTGGTGCATGTTCTGGTCATATGTTCACATTGCAAGCAGCAGCATTTTGTCACAAACTCATTTTCCAAAGCATATAGTCACTCCCTATATATTAGTCTTAAATTTAACCTCCTGAATCTAAACCAGAATAATTTGATACAATTAAGGGGCCAAAAAAAAGAGTAGTAGTATGAAAAACAACTTCAAGGGGTGTGTGAGTTAACCTAAGCCGTCTCCCACTATAACTTACAACTTCATTTAGCTCCTAGACATGTAACATTAATTTGACCTCAATTAAACCCACTTATTCCTATTACACTTCACCTCCGCATTTGGCTCTTTGTTTTACAATGCAAGCTGATATATTATAAAGAATAATTCCAATTATTCTCTGTGTGTGCTGATGGATTAAAGATGACATACAGCCTGGTGGAGGGTGTTTGGAGGAAAGGGGCCAGATACGGGGAATCTGGAAAAACTCTCTGTATAGTTAAGCACCGTTATCTCTGCCAAGTTACAGAGCCCAGGCGTGCTGCTCTGACTTTAAATGAGGGAAGCGACTGCCGCAAACTCAAATGCGGTCTTAGAGACAAAGTCGGAGCATTCATCACGGTGGTAAACATCTGCCAAACCTCATGTCTTCAGCTGGTTGCGGGACCAGGTCTGCACTGGGCAGGCATATCCCCAATGTTCTTGTTCAAACTGGTACCGAAACCCGGCGGCATGCTTTTACAAGGTCTCCGGGGCTGTGCTGCTTTAACGTATTTCCCATGACGTGGCAGCAGCAGAGTTTCAATCTCTTTGCCTACCAAAAACCAGTGATTAAACGCAGTGTCTGTTAGCAGCACCAGACACATAGCATACAGTCCATGAAACTTAATTTTTAAACAGATTTTCTTCATAAAAATATTTTACTTTTAATAATATATTTTTACACTGATTTCCTCATTAGGTCTTCTGAAATACAGTAACTCTGACGTTGTCCTAGCCATAGAAGACATCTTAATAACTCAAGCAAATGTAAATGGGTTTTAGAAAACCACCCCAAAGCAGCTTCTTTTGCATGATATAAAGCAGCACAGATCCACCAATAGAGTCATCTTGATTTATGCTGGCTGTAATTCTTGCCCACAATATTTAATGGCTTTTGTGAAATATTTAATTATCCTTTTGAATACTTTCCTTGATCTCTGCCCTTTTCTCCTGGGATAGGTTCCCAGGCAGCCAGCACTGACACTACTTCTATAAGAATATTAAATGTTTATAGTGATTTTTATATCAGATGATCTCAAACTGCTTAACACAGTGGAAAGGATTAGTCACCTCGCCTTTGAAAGGAATACGTCCTCCGCTCTGCTCGGAAAACATTATTTACCGCAAGTTTTTCAGGAGAGAACTAAGAATACGGGGGAAATGTAGACAGAGCCAGAGGTTAATTATTCAAGTGCGAATCTGCCAGGACAGCAAGATTAACCTCCATCGTTACTTCAGGGAAGGTGCTGGGCGATCCTTAAGTACTGCAACTCATCCGAGCTCCCGTTTTAAGTCTCAGCTAAAGAGGGTGATTTACACCATTACGGGTTGGACTCCGTCTGAGGCTAACTGATGCAACGTGCTAAATGTGTGTTTATCCTCCTCCTTTTTCAGCTGTAATTTGCTACTTTGAGTTTAACTAACTGAGAAGCTTTATTTTTCTTATAATATAAACCAACATCTTAGAACAGCACCCAATTAAAAAAAAGAAATATTTTTCTGCGCTGCAGTGTGTGTGTGCAAGTACCAATGGTGCTGGCGATTTTAAAGACTGTAACAAACCTCTCTTACCAATGGTCTTCCTGGCTGTTGAGGGGAAACAGCCTCATAACCTAAGGCCAATATCCAGACGTGCGTCTGGTAACGACCCGGTTCTGAAGCTGTGAATCAAGGAGGCAGTTTGGCGTGTGTTGTCCTTTCAATATACATGAATTGAGGGATCTCACGTTAAACTTGTAATTTATTTGTGGCTTGTTTCAGGTAGCCCCAGTTTTCCATAGAGCGCTCCAGCATCCCAAGGAGTCTCCTTAGGAACTGAAATGCAATTTGGCACCTGGAATGTCCTCATATTTTATTTAAACAACCAAAATGCATCTTAATTTTTGATAGCGTAATACATATTGATATACCAGAACACTGAGAAGAAATTGCTTTCTGTTTTTCAGCCCGGAGACTTATGGGTAGGGTGTTTGTGTGGGACCTTTTGAATGAGCACAGAACCCTCCCATAGCCATCAGGTGGGAACACTCATTCTTAGTGCCACCGCCAGTTCACCAGAGTCACCGTGGCCAGCCCCTCACACAGGCACGCTCGCGAGACAGGAATCGCCACGAGCACTTGTCCTTTGAGATCTCTAGAACATGCCACCCCAAAATGTCACAAGCTTTTATTTTGGAAATGCTCTTGTTTTAATTAATGTACGTAATTTGAAGCAGAAGGGTGAAATCCCAGCGGAGCCGGAGCCTAAGAGCACGTGTACCATCAGGTTACCATGGCATTACACGTTGACAACACAGAAATCAATTTTGACAAATGACTTGCTTTCCTAAACCTGTAGCGGTTTAACATTAAAAACGTGGGGAGACAACATCCGGCGTCAGCCACAGAGCCTGACCAGGAGGAATCCAACCAGCCATCGCTTCCTGCTCAGCAGTGAACTGACGTTGAACAGAGCAAGTGGGTTTTACGTCCAGACAGAAAACGCTGAAAGAATAAGAATCAGAGTTGCACAGTGAAGATCAGTTGAAATACACTTATTTTCTTCCACGCAACTGTGAGTTTTGACTCTGTGTACATACATAAACACATATTTACTACGCTGAATAAACTCATAAATTCTTCTTTAACTGCAAGAAACTATTAGATATGAAATCATGGGAAGGTTATTAAATGGGACTGCCTAACGTTTACAGAAAGGGTAGAATGCGCTATTCTGTACTGGTCTGATGTAACAATGCGTAATGCAGCAATATTTAGGAATCATAATAAAAAGTTTCTGTGCGGACTCTGCAGCATTGGACTGAAGAATGCAGTTTAAACTTCACTCCAGCTTCGTTGAAGGGGGATGATATGCCTTTAATTACTTAACCACAGCAAGCATGCCAATGAACCAAAGGTCTATCCTCCCCCTCCGTTAAACTTATTAGAAATTACAGAGGAAATTAACTTCAATTTCCCTATCATTGAAAGTGATGAGATTATTTTTGGTAAGCCCCTAACTTGACTTGCGAGAGCCACGGTTCGGAGCTGGCAGGGTGTCTGACTGCCCACGCCTCGGGGTTGCATTATAAGCCTAGAGTCCGCACACATGGAGCAGAGCCCCAGAGCACCCCACTGGCCTAAAAACGGGTGGATATTTCCACTTTTGAGGGTGTGTGGTGGGTGAGGCTTCCGGAGCGACTGGGGCATCTGCAGGCCCCGAGCCCCTCAGAAGGTACCCGGGATGGGGCTCCAGTGGCTGGGAAAATCCCACTCAGCAGTGTTGCAGTCCAGCTTTATAAAAGCGAAGCAAAAATTCTGAGTTTAAAAAGACTTTGCAGTAATTACAGTGCTGTTTCATGAGGTGTCTTTGCCAGGTTTATACCAATAAATAACCTATACAACGCCATACTATTCAAAGAGAAATTTCACTATATTATTTTTAAAATTTAGACTCTCTGCTCCATCCTGTGCATACACATGTTACACAGCTCTTGGAGTAAATTAGGCAGGGAAAATGTAGTTCAGTCAAGGACATGTTCTTGTGTTTTAACATCTCTCATTTTCCCGATTCCCATCCTCTCCTCATGTTCTCTCTAATCTTTTTCCTACTCTTAAGCCTTTCACTTTCAGGAAGGGCTAATTTAGCTCAGCAACACTCTTGTAAAGTGAGGGAGAGGAAAAATGAAAAAGCCAGTCATAAGGATGGAGTTATATACATTCCGTATGTAATGACTGTACTTAAGATGTACTTAAAGACAATGGGCAGCACCTTCATTACTGTGTTATTGCTTCTTACAGCAAAGTCACTCCAGCACCAGCAAATAAATAAATCCCAGAATCCCATTGTATAATCATTGTGATTTTTCTTTCATGAATATCACAAAAATACCCTAAAAAGCTATGAACAATTTTGACCAAAACTGCAAATAGCAAAGAAACTCTACATCCAAGACCAGTAACTTGTTCTTGGAACTATCAAGAGACCTTGAAGGCTTTTATTCAGCACTAGAGTGTTTGTCACAGGACAAGGAATTAGGGATGGAGCAGTGGCTTAAGGATTGAGCATTTTGCTTTGATCTGTTCCAATTCACCCCCGTCTCTTATTTCAGTTTCTTGTTCATTTTTAATTTAAATGTGTGCTTGACAGAAGTGTTAAAAATGTCATAGAAATAAATTGTCACTGATACATTTTTAAATTTAAGTTTGCTTTAGAAGAACTGTTGGCAGGCTCTGAGATGTTCTAACGTTTGTTTCTCTCTTGAAATCAATCAGGGATCACAGCGAAAAGTTGGGACCTTCCACATCATTAAGAATTAGCCCAGCTCTGCTCTCACTGGGGAAAAACATTCACATTGACCGTGAGGGCAAAGGTAGGATATCAATGAAGACCTGTGAAAACCTGAACGTTTGGGACCGTTATATGGCATTTCCATGCAAGAAGCATCCATCCTTCTCCAGGATGTCCCAGCAGAGGAGTGCAAGGTCAGCACAGAGCGGGACCGCGGCTGCCGCTCAGGACCAGAGCCTTGCTCAGCTCGTGGCTGCAACTCAGGAGGTCTGTCCTTCCCGGTATTTGTGTGTTACCTGATGTAATTTTCTTCTTTGAATTTGCTCGCTCGCTTTCTGGACAAAACCTGTAACAACGACAGAATCCTGCAGTGACTTTAAATCTACACTGAATACCAGTGGGATTTTTCATAGTAAAAGTTAAGTCCTGGAGAATAAGTCGGACGTTGTGTACGTGCATTATCCAAAAGGCACAAGAACTTCATAGGTCAGGTCTGGGTGCCAGCAGGAATTGCAAAGCTCAGGTTACCCCTTCAGTCAGACATCCCCACCTTGGCAATGAGAGATGGGGATGGAGGGCAGGAGTGAGCATCTCTTCCCTGGGGAAATCCGGCCGGCCGCAGCCCCTCCGTCGCTGCGGGCCATGCTGCCGACAGCACTGGCACAGCACTGGGGCACCCTCTGATGATTAACGATCCAAAATCACTTCTTGCCACTCCTCTGCTGACATTACCTCCCTCACTGATCACTAATCTTCCATGATACTGCAAAAGCTGGCAAATTTCAAAGCAAATTTGATATATATATATATAAAAAAAAAAAGAGCGAGAAGGAAAAAGATACAAAAGCCGAGCACAGGAAGGATGATATTTGTGCTATGATGGATGAAATGAAGCTCCCATTTTCATTGCAAATGGTTGGACATATGGACTATAATTGGGGAACTTTTAAGCAGAGATTTCAGCTATATCTCACCACAGCAGTTAGGATAGCCGAAATGCCTGACAAATGAAAAATAGCATTGCTTCTCACAACGCAAGGTCACCAGCAATTGATAGTTTGAATATATTTACATACACTTTTCTCCTTCTCAGTGAAGAAAGCGTGTCAATACAGAGGTGATTTTTGTGAAGACTTGACGTGTGCTGCCCCTGGAGAAGGATGAGCCGCAGGCAGAGATGTCTTCAGCAGCGGGGCAAAGCGATGGGGAGGAATTCTGATGCTTTTGTCACAGACCAAAGGCAGAGCAAACCTCGGCCACAAAAACCTGGGCAAGGCCAAAAATCCAAAGGCAGAAGAAAAAGGCCCATCATTACGGCCCCGGCAGGGCCACCGCCAGGGAAGACAGGCTGCGAGGATGCCCAAGGCGGAGTCGTGGGGGTCTGGGCAGTGGCTGAGCTGGGGCTCTCCTGGCAGCTTGATTCAAACACTACCAAATGCTCCCCATCCCTGGGCTCTGAACATCTCTGTTTACCTTACTGCCTCTGGGCTCTGCCCCGGTTGCAGTCTACGTGGGGAAAAAGGACAAAAAGAAAGATGGGTTATGCCCTTATTATCAAGGGACAAGGAGTGGGAAGTCGGAACCCACAGCTCGGTCTCCTGTAACTCCAACAGCTGCTGACCAGGACAAGAGGTGTGATGCTCCTGCTCTCCATTCCGGACCTTATGAGGAAACAGAGAGAAAATGTGACATCTGGCCCTAGGTAGGATGTTATTTCACAGGCTTAAAACATGTGCGTGTGTTCAGACTATGAAATTGTAAGGAGTACGTGCACACTTGTTCACGCAGCACCAGCTCTGCGGGTGTCCAGGGGGATGTGCTTTTGCTGACAGGAAGGTAGCCCACCATACAGGCGGTATCTCCTTGTCAGCATCTGCATATTTTGACTTAACTAACACAAATATGAGAAGGTTCCATGTCAGAAACAAAGCAAGCTTGTCAGATCTTGGCAAATGTCCTAAAATCTGGCTCTGAACGCATACACGGGGGAACGGTCTATCTGCAGTTTGTGTGAGTCTGTAGGCAGGGCTCCTGTGAAATGTGGTCTGGGGTATGCGCCGCGGCGGAGCCACCCTCCCAGGGCCTGCCCCCGCGGACAGCTATTCCGTCAAAAACCTCTCAAACTGCCGGCCCAGATATGAGATTCTTCTTGTTTGCATGGGATCACGGATGTGATACCTCCCTAAGGTGTAAAAAGATACAGGATGGCATTTTGAAAGGTGGTTTGAATAAGAATTTTGAAAGTATTTGTATGCTTAAACTCATAAAGTGCCATGGGAAACTGCTGCCACGGTCTCTATCCAAACACTTTTTAGCTCAAATCATAATGAAATGTAAAAGAAAGGAAATGAGAAAATCTGAGGAGTGCAATTTGCCTATTGCTTTGTAGCTCATATCTACAAATTGCTTAGCACAATTTTGTTAGTTACACTGGGAATGTGAGTGTGCATGTATTTTGCTTGGTTATTATTGTTTCTAGCAGAAGACAGCCCTGCCACATGCAGAACCTGCAAGTCCCAAACGATCATTATTAGTAGATCAAGTCCCAGCACTACGAGAGGCATATTAACACCACAATTTTCAGGTACAGCTCTAATAACACTTGCTGAAAGACAGTGCAGTGCACAGAGCTATAAAGTGCTGCTACTAATGCCCCGATAAACTGCTTCCCAAATTGTTTTATGGGATATTCGTAACTCTGTAGCAATAATGCAGCTCTCAGAATATTATTACCCACCTTTTTCTTCTGCCCTTCTCCAGGCCGGGTGGTTTGTTCACACCAGTCGAGATCTCAAGGCACCCCTATTGACCGCAGACCAGCTGACCAGTTCTCGCAACACACCAAGTGTCTCCAGGATATACTGCATTTGAGTTTCAATGCAGGCAGCCTAATCAAAGACTAACAGTTAAACGGCATCATTCGATATTGGACAGAGCTGCACAGACAAGTGTGCAGGCAGCACGCCAAAAGTAAAGAAAAAAAAAAGTGAAGCGGAGCAGAGGTGGTAAAACAGGTTGTATTAGATGCTATCTGAACTATCAGGTTTCTCCCCATGTCCCCTCGCTGGAGAAGGGGAGAGGCTCTCTCCTTCCCCCCAGCAGAGCCACCCTCTGTTGTGCATCCTCTCGGCTGCCTCACCCGCGCCGTCCCCGGCCGCGCTCGCCCAGCTGATGTCGGCTTTCACGGGTCAGGCTTAGCCCCGGGTGGGTGCTCGTTCCTGCTGTCCGCGCTGGGCACAGCGGGTGCTACATGCCTGTCCTGTCCCTCTCCCCTGTCCTGTCCCTCTCCCCGTCCCCGCTCGGCAGCAGCATCCCGCCGGCAGCGGTACAGGCAGGGAAGGGATCCTCCTCCCACCCCTCCATGGCTGCCAGCCGCTCTCTCGTTCCAAAATCTTTCTCTGGGCAGGGCCTTGTGTGAATGCAGATTTCCTCTCCAGCTAACAAGGCCCACACAGTGCAACGAGATGTCCTCGAGCTGTCATACCTTTCTTGGCACCACAGACTGGTGTCCTCACAGTTTTCATACACCCACCACCAGCCCCCGCGCCGTGCCTGTCCGTAAGGCTGCACGCGGGACCTCTGACACGTGCCGTGATGCGTTGTACTTCTTATTTTCTTCCCCTTGAATTTCATTCTCTTTAAAAGTTCAATTGCCTGGCAACTCTTTCAGCTTCTGCAGATTTATGCTGTGGGTGAATTTAGTGCTAGCAGCGGAGACCCCCGAGCTCTGCTTGCGCCCGGGATGCGGCGGGCAGGGGCCAGGAAGGCTTCCCACGCACGTCGGCATGACGGAGCTGCCACGTGCCTGCCATTCATCTTCCACGGCTCTCTGGCACAGGGGCTGGCAATTGGGCTGGTAGCGCCAAACGCTGCTGGTGGATGTGTGTTTAATCTGAGCAAAAGGGGGGAGGATGAGGCCACCAAATGAATTTTCATTTGCAATCGAGATCAAGACCCCACCTCTTCAGAGACAAAGGGCAACTGTCCGCAGTCACTGTGGTATCCAGCCTCTATCGCTTGGTAATTAATATTGTTCAACTATCCATCAATTACTGGTTGCTAAATTGTTGTAGATAATTTGCATTCCAGACCTGCAATCCAAATCTAGTGACCTGCTACCGTGCAGTTTTCCATACTTACACCCATCAACATAAGTGCTCAGAGAACTGGCAGGAAGGGCTGATTGACAGCTGCCCATCAAAGATGTTGCCCATAATTTTTCTGTTGCAGTGAATAGCTCATCCTGGAGTTCTTCTCTAGAGGTTTTCATAACATATGAAAGGATTTTATTCTTACTAGGTTACTTTTATGTGTCTATCGGAATAGCTCTCTCAAGTCATGAAAAGTGAGAACCGAAATACTTCCCAGCCTGAAATAAACTTTGTGAAAAATTTGATTATTTCTCTCTGAAATGCTGGCATGCTCCTGTTGAAAACTGCAGTACTCATGGTATGGTTATCTAAACCAGTTGTCGGCGGAGGCAGGGTTAGCTTTTTCATGCAACCCTAGCTGCTAGTTGCAGTACGGTGGTCTACGATTCCCTGGTTTTTGTTAAACAGCAACTGAAACGCAGTGCCTTTGCAACAACCTGGGAGTTTTTTCTTGAGCTGACTGAACATCTGAAGGGCTTTCCTGTTAAACAGGATCAGGTAGCTGTTCCCAGAGCTGTAAAATGGCAGAGCAGTATGTAAAACACGATGAGTATTTTTGGCAGGGTGTGTAATATTTTAGATATCATGAACCATCAGAGATAGCTTTACAGATAATATCTGCATGTCTGGAGTGACAACTGGAGGATGCATGCTCCAAACAGCTGGGTTTTTACCTTCCTATTGCCACTGATTTATTCCGGTGTCTCTGGGCATGCCACCGAGTGCGCTTTCCTTGACTTGTTGAAAAAAATGTGCCATGACAGAAAACCTCATGTGAAAGGAAAGCTGGTACAATGTTAGTGGATTTAATCTCATATAAGCATTTGGAAACCCAAGAGATATTAATATAGAAGCACTTTGAATTGTCTGGTTTGTTTTCTCTGAATGCAGAGGCAAAAAATTTAAATAGCAAATGTTTGAGTTCACCGAGGAATAATAAATCTACATGCTAGATGAAACCTTCCTTTCTTCCCAAAAGCTGTAGGTAGAGCATTTCTATGTTTTACACATCACTAGATGACACCCGCTGAAGTTGTTCCGAAGGATGTGGTGTTAGGCAATACGCATTGTAATTTATTTATATATATTTCCCTTGGTGCTAAGTTTCATAAGAGCCTTTACATAAAGTCTCAATTGTGACTTAGGTAAAAAAGCAAAGGGACGGCTCTGGAGGAGTTGCCGTGGGGGTCCTGGAGGGCACTGCTGTCCCCTGGAGCAGGGAGGGGACTCCCCGGTGCAGCCATTGCCCACCCGGGCAGCCGAGAGGTCAACTGCTGAGCTGCGGGGAGGCGGCGGGGGCGTTGGCCAAGGCCAAGATGAACTGGAGTTGAGGAGGTTTTACAGAAAATGTACATGAATGAGGAAGACGAAAAGGTGCGTGCAGGGTGTGCGTTAGGGCGTGGACATCCCGAGCGCTCGGGGGTCCCGGGGCGGTGGGGAGCCACGGCGCAGGGCACAGCGACCTCCTCGGCGCAATGTAAAGCACTGGAAATGCTAAAGAGACCTTTGTGCCCCCGCTGGGCATCGCTCCCTTGCGATCGCTGAGCCCGTAACTCAGGTCTGGGCTGTTTCGGCTGCTCGTTATCCCGGCCGATCAGATCGTAACACAGACAATTTGAATGCTTGTCCAGTCCATGCCATTATATAAATTATTTTCCAATATTATCCCAGACAGAAATACAGCAGCATATAAGGAAATGTGGATGCTTTGTACAAGTGGGTCATGATAGATAAAAATGATAATGGGTACTGTAGTGCCATAATCAAAGTCTAATTATCTCATTAATTAAGAGCAATATTCGGTTATGTATTGGGTCCTAGAGTGATTATGACTCAAATGCCTACTCAAACGCGTGGATTTATCTTCTGGCTTGCAGTTTTCAGCCAGGCAAAGCATTTGGTGGAGGTCAAACAGTTCAATTGCTGCTTTAAAATGTAGTTGAACTTTAGGCATGAATAATCATCGATCTGCTGCTTGGCTCGCTAGCCCTCGGACGCCGCTGCGGCACGGGGAGTCGTCATGGTGGCTCTAATTGCTGTCAGCCGGCGCAGGGAAACCTCCTTGCCCCACGGCCGCATCCCAGCACCCCGCCGCCAAAAAGCCGGGCCAGAGATGAACAACCGAGGCACGTCAAGGGGTCCCGGACCACTCGCCGTTCATTTATCCACCATTAACGGACGGTTGTTTCTGCACATTGAAGTGCAAACACCTAAAATGTCTCCCCCTCCCCCCCCATTTTCTGACACTGATCAGGCTAATTTTCAAAAGTTTCCTGCCAAATATGAACCGCTGGTAACACTGGCTGTTCTGGGGTAATTAGATCAAGATTCAAGCAATTTGCTGTAGGGCCTGAACTCAGATCATCCTTCATACGTCTCTGTGCTAGATCTGTCTTTAAATTAGATTATAATGAGCTTGGCAGCACTATTAATAATACAGCAAATCATGGGAGAGTATGGTTTTATTTCATTGGTATAATGTGCACAATTGTGCTGCTTTCACTCACACAAAGTAGGTGACTGCCACAAGTTTCTACCTTTTTTAATCATAAAAATCAAACAGCAGGATACACGAGTTTCTAAAAATCAAAAATACTTGAGCTCCTTTACAGTAATAAAATGGGTTTAACACAGGAAGTTTAATGAATTATTTCGAGATGGCGTTACTTAGTTGAAATACCATTAGGGTCCTACCTCTGGAGGTTATCTTAGTTGCATTTTGTAGTTTCTGGATTTAATCGCCGAGGTCAATTGTATGAGGTTTAACAAGGCCAAGTGCAAGGTCCTGCACTTGGGCCACAGCAACCCCATGCAACGCTACAGGCTTGGGGAAGAGTGGCTGGAAAGCTGCCTGGCAGAGAAGGACCTGGGGCTGTTGGTCGACAGCCGCCTGAACATGAGCCAGCAGTGTGCCCAGGTGGCCAAGAAGGCCAATGGCATCCTGGCTTGTATCAAAAACAGTGTGGCCAGCAGGACGAGGGCAGTGATCGTGCCCCTGTACTGGGCACTGGTGAGGCCGCACCTCGAATGCTGTGTTCAGTGTTGGGCCCCTCGCTCCCAGAGAGACATTGAGGGGCTGGAGCGTGTCCAGAGAAGGGCAACGGAGCTGGGGAAGGGTCTGGAGCACAAGGCTGATGGGGAGCGGCTGAGGGACCTGGGGTTGTTCAGCCTGGAGAGAAGGAGGCTGAGGGGAGACCTCATCGCTCTCTACAACTGCCTGAAAGGAGGGGGTAGAGAGGTGGGGTCGGTCTCTTCTCCCAGGTAACAAGTGATAGGATGAGAGGAAATGGCCTCAAGTTGCGCCAGGGGAGGTTTAGACTGGATATTAGGAAAAATCTCTTCACTGAAAGGGTTGTCCAGCACTGGAACAGGCTGCCCAGGGAAGGGGTTGAGTCCCCATCCCTGGAGGTATTGAAAAGCCTTGTAGATGTGGTGCTGAGGGACATGGTGTAGTGGTGGGCTTGGCAGTGTTAGGTTTACGGTTGGACTGGATAATCTTAAAGGTCTTTTCCAACCTATACGATTCTGCGATTCTGTGATTCTGTAATAAATGAGCATTTTCCTCACTTCAGGTAGGCCGCGGTGGGCCCAGGGCGCTGGCCTGCGAGGGGAGGGCGCAGCCGGCAGGGCCGGCGCCTCCCTTTCCCCCGTGCTTGCCCCGGGGCGGCCGGAGGGGCTCCCCCACCGCGCAGGCCGGCGCCGGCCCCGGGCCAGGCCTCCCGCGCCCAGGCCGGAGGAGGGCAGCGCCTGCCTGCGCCCGGACGAGCGGCTGCGGCCTCGCGGGCCCGGCCGGGTCAGGGCCGCCGGGCTACGGACGGGATGGGCTCGGGGCGCTGCGCCCTCGCCCCGCTGCCAGCCCTGCCCGGAGGAGCCCGGCCCGGCGGGGCCGGGACCTGCCTGCGCCCCGGCCGCACAGGCGTGGTGCTGTCCTTACTCATTTTCCCCATGGCTCACCTCACACCGGGCAGAAAACGGGTTTTGCTTTACATCTTCTGCGTTTCTGGGAGGCTTCTCCCCCTGCAGGAAGGCGGGCAAAGAGGGGGGGCAAAGTGGGGGGGCAAAGAGAATAAAACCCCTGCTCTGTGATTTTGTGACCGTCTCCACACTTTATGTTATTTTAGTGCCTGTAAGGAGTGCAGAGGTCACACTCGCCTGCGTGCGGCCGTGCGAGTGGATACGCTGCTGCAAGGGAAATCTCTGGTGAGGCTGGAGAGGACGGGGCTGGGACCTGGTAAAGCGTTGCTTTTACGGAGGGGCATCAGCAGTTTTGGGAGGACATGTCCCAGGCGATGGAAAGCTACCAGGGACCTTCCTCAGGGCTTTTTAATGAGACTTCTTTAAAATTTTGATTAATGACTTTGGCATAGAAAGAGGGAGTACGCTGAGGAAATTTGCTGACGATGCAAAGTTGAGAGGTATTATCAACACAGGAGGGGGCTGGACCATTGCACAGAATTAACAGGATGACCTTAAGCACTGCAGTAACATAATTGGGATGAAGCTTAACAGTACAGAATGCAGGAACATGCACCTGGGGTCTAAGCGCAGGCACCGGAGCCGCAAGCAGCAGGAGGAGAAGGGTGGGAGCGCACCAGCCCTGTGCGAGGCTCTCATCGCCCTCGAGGACAGGCATTGCCCACGCCTTGCGCTGGCCCCAGGCTGCTTCTGGAGCTCGCTGCTTCTGGAGGTGTCCTCCAGGGCACGTAGAGCTTTACTGGGAATAAATTTCTGTAGTTTGAAGAGGACGGGCTGCACGCACGGTGTTTGCAACATACGGCTTCGTTAGCAATGACTGGCTTGACTAGCAGCGTAGGGTAAAGCACTAGTGGTCAACTGCAAATCCGTAACTGATTCTGATTTGTATTGTGTTTCTAGTTTTACATATTATATCCTATAGACAGAAAGGAAACATAAATGACATTGATTCTTCTTTTGTTATTTTATTTTAATTAAAAAAAATTAAAAAGGTGTGAAGTTTCATTGAATTTCAACTTTCTGGAGCAGTTGAGAAGATGGTACCATTTCACAGGCTGTTTCAGTCAGCCTGAATCCATGTTGCTGCTGGACACTGAATCCCACTTCTTAGTCCCTTTAGAGAATGCCCATTTCTCCTTGCTTTTCTTCTGCTAACAATGTCAAAAAGGGAAATAGAATGTAAACAGAAATGCTCTTGGTTTTACCCTTCTGTAAAGAACAAATGTAAATTAAAAAATCAAGTATTCGCATGTCGTGGAAGACAGCGATCACAACATGCTCCCTGTTTGTTCTAGGAGGCACACGTGGAGCAGCGGTTTTTGGACAGGTGGTGGGTCTGAACTGGGAGAGCCAGAGGAGGAGCTGCTACTAGGTCCACGAGGCTGGTCTGAACTTTGAACCAACAGCCACGGAGAGAGGCTGAAGAAGCCAGACCTGTTAACCTTGTGTTTCCAGTCACTTTCAGTGAGGGTCACCGAAGAGGCTCCATCAGCCTTCGGAACAAGTCCTTTGGTATTGCATATATCGCAATCAGAAACCTCCTCCTAAGTATGTGGAACGACATAAACACCAGCATAATAAATCTTGCTGTTTCCTTTTTCTCACATACAGGGATAAATATAGATTCAGTGAGGGTGAGAGACAGTAAATTACAATTCTAAAAGAAAATGTTTCTTTGCAAGTTGTGCTGCTCATTGCTATGAGAAAACATTAGAGCATCCAATACCAAAGGCAGGATACTGATCCAGACAGATATGGGACCGGTCCGAGAGCCGGGGTTATTTGGAAAATAGAAGAGCTTCTCACACCTAAGACACGGTTCGGGGCCAAAGCAGGCAAAAGCCAGCAGCGACCTACCCCTCCGAGGAGAGGGGGCTTTGGGCTGGCACACAGGTCCAGCCGCCATTGCTCCCCGCAGCAGCACAGCACTCAAATGAGGATGCGGCAGAGCGACGTCCTGATGCACACACAGGGCAGCTTTCAGCTCTGTCCCTGCTGTACTTTTATCTTACCTTTCATCATATAACCGGTAAAAAGATAACTTGGTCTTTCACAGTTTGACCTGAATCTGCAAGACTGGCAGAAGTCATCATCTTGTGATTTCCACTCCGAACAATTTGATATGCAGCTCTGAGGGAGTCTAAAAAAAGAATCCTTTCATCTTCGTTTCCTGAACTCGTTTTTTTTATCATACTCTAAATTCATAGATAAAATCCCAGACGATTTTATTGGATTAAGAATGACCACAAACAACCCAGAGTGTCTCCCCATGACATTAATACGCTCATAATTGATATATTCGTTCTGTGTTTTTCTCATGAGGTTGAGATCCCTGTACTTAGTCTGGTGCAGACTATCTCTTTATATCTCCCTACAGGCATATGTGCACAGGTATATGTTTATCTCTAGCGGCAAAATCTAGCAGAACAGTAAACTATACTTCTTACTGGGGAACAAATCCACCCATAGTATTATGCTCTCTGATTGCTTTCCTGCAAAAGCGGAACGTGGCCCAAGCCCAAGTCACCAAGCGGATGCGAGACAGCCGGTCGCATGAGGTGTCGGCCGAGCAGCACACCCGCCGCGTCCCTGCACTGGTGCTGGTACGGGCGGCAGTGCATCTGCGGGGGTGCAGCTGGGGGTGCTTTCAGCGCTAACCCGAATATTCGTAAGTATTAATATAAGCTGCTAACTGCAGTCCAGCTGCATGAGATGTCTGTCAGCTCACTTTTGAAAAGTCAACTGCTGTACTTAATTAAAAGAGAAACTAACCCATAACAGTGTATGTTTCTTGAGATATTTCTACTTTATTTTCAGAACTTGGAGAAAGCCCTGGTGCACTTTCCCGACAGTATCAGACTCCTCCTCTACCCACAATGGTTCTGAATGGCTGGTGATCCTCTGCCCAGCTAAAGATGTTGTGTCCAGCCCCCTCAGAATAAATAAATTACATATCTGAGGGAAAATTAAAACTCTGGGAAAAAGAGAAAGTATGATAAAAATGAGGAAAGTATGATAAAAAAGTATGATAAAATCAGGCTAAAAAGTTCTTAATTCAACTCTGCCAGGCAGGGGGTGGATCTAATTTTCACTTTAAATAGACTCTGGCTCTAGCTTTTATTCTACTATTTAAGAAGAAGAATAATTACTATAGTAACCTCACAGCCTAACAGTACTCACTGCCTGCAAAAGGAATCAACCCTACAATTAGACTTGGGGTGGAATAAGGAACTTCTTCTTACAAGTAAGTGTGTCAATATTTTGTTTGATATGTAGATTATTATCCCTACTTCAAGGAAGAAAAACTGGGAAGGTAAGTGTGGTTTTTAATCGGTGACATATATAGCAGGGTATAAAAAGAACCTTTTAAAAATACTTTATTCCTGGGTTGCTTTGACATGACCCAACTTAATGGTGCATACATCTTCTCAGTCATAACTCGGAGTATAACACTTTGAAATCAAACTTGCCTTGCCTAGGGATTGTTCCTCCTTCCTTCGCTCCTGCCAACGTGAAGTGGAGTTCTACACACGTAGGGGGACAGGAATACAATAACCTCATGAGTTTTCAGCATTATGCAAATATATTACACAATAGAGAAATCTTTGAAGGACCTAAGAAGAAGATCTTTCTCCAAAGCACGCTCAGGTCTGATTTACACATCATCTGCCTCAATGAGGCGACTGGATTTTCTCTGGGTTGAGAGGACAGCTAGTGCTTCTCCTCTCACGTCAAGTCGAGAGCTGAAATCTGGATCCAGAGTTCCTCAGGGGGGACAGAAACACTCGTGTTGACTGCAAGGAGTTTTGGGCCATCTCTTACTCTCTCTAATGGGGGAAGGATTTGGGGATTAATCACAGTGCCTTCCCTTCCTTGTCAGCCGTAGAAACAAGGACCTAGAGGAGGGGAGGGGAAAGAGCTCCCTTCTGACCTTTGCTGGTAATTAATCATGAAGCATGAGAATTTGTTTGCCTGCAACCTTGAACAGTGATTGCAAATGATCACCTAGAGATAGGCTTGGGGTTTTTTTTTCCTTCTTCTTTTTTTACGCAGTAGTAATTTGCCTGGCTGACTCTGGCCGTTGAAATTACATTTGACTTGAGCTTCTTAGATCTCCGCAGTACTGAAAACCAAAGAAAATTAAAGGATAGTGAATTTTGCATAATTTCACTCATACTAAGAATTTCCAATTAGCAAGGCATAAATTGATCCTCTTTGCTTTAATATCTTGGGCTTTTTTCCCCTGCATACAGATAACAGCTGAGTTTTAATTCATTTTAATTCTATTACCATACATAACCATCATGCACTGTGATAAGTATCTCTCCTGTACACAAATGCTTTCGAGAACTACCCATCAAGTACTTATTTAACCTCATTGTTGATGGAAATAATAGCATTTACTGTATGTGTTTATTTTGCCTCATTTATAGAGCAAATTAACTTTTTTACACAAACACACTGGTATTTCTTTTTCCGTTGACAGTCTTCCCAGCGAGGCTCCACTTTCTAGGTTGCACTCCCTAAAGGTTTTCTACATCTCTGTTAGCATACCACTCAGCACATCTAACCAGATTTTTATTCTCAGTATTATTATTAAATGTCATTAAAATGTGACAGAAAGTTTTACTGAGGTGAATGGAATTGGATTGTTACAGGAAATGCAGCATATTGAAATTACGATGTGGACGAAAATTCTATCTTTTAGAAAAGAAATGCTAAGTTGCTACATATAAACATGTGTGCTGCATTGTATATGCTATAGAATGCTAAAAAGAATAAAAGATTTTTTATTGTTATTTTCCAACTCCTTGCGGCAGCCTTTTTAGGTGTCTTGCTGAAAAATTATGCAAGCTAAACCAAAGTACGCTAAAGAATCCTCCCATGCAAGTGGATATTTTTTACTATGGAAATAAATCTACAGCAGTTGATAGTAATTATATAGACTAATGATAAAAACAAGACCAAATTTCTCAGGGTAGAGGACATTCCTACTACGACACGCACTAGGAGTTCATCAGGCTGTAGGCGGACAGTAACCAAAGGTGTGATGAGTGGGATGTGCACCATTCCTCATGTCTAAAGGTAAAGAAACGGTCCTGAGCTGTGCCAGCTGCCCGTGGGGTCCTGGTGGGGGTCCTGGCACTGACCAGCCATCACCGCTGACGGGCCCTACTGCAGACACCCCTCGAGATGCTGCCACGTGCAGCCGAGAGCGGAGATCACCAGGTGTCTGAGCAGCAGTGGGCCATCAGAAGATGGCCAGCCACCTGCGTGTCCCCTGTGGGGACAAGCATCATCCAGCACAGCCGGGAAGGTGTGAGCCTGGGGGGGAAGGAAGGTCCTTCCGAGTCTTTCTAACCAGGTGAAAACTGGCCGGATGATCCTCTGCCTGCCTTGCAATAGTCATTCCCCTCGGTGGCTTTTCAGGTGATGCTGCTCCCACCTTGAAAGTCCCAGCCCATTTCTTACGGCCAGGCGGGATGGCATCGCCTCAGTGCCCGGCGCTGTGCTGTGCAGCCTTAAGGGAGGAGGGACCCTTCCGAAAAAAGTATTGTTTTCATTTACTCATGCGTTCCACTCACATTCAGCAAAGTTCGTGTCCATATTCAGGGAGATTGTCACCGATCTTCATGATTAATACCTTGCAATCACGGCACTAGCCTTTCCTAGCTGCCAAAGGAGCTGATGACAGCAAATTAGTTAATTATAGATCTAATTAAAATATTAATATCTTCCATGTCCATAGTGGATGCACTTGTGTTCTGTATTCACCAGTGTTGTGGTTTAACCCGGCAGGCAGCTAAACACCACACAGCCGTGCACTCACTCCCCTCCTCAGTGGGATGGGGGAGAGAATTGGGG
Organism: Mycteria americana; assembly: GCF_035582795.1. Lineage (NCBI taxonomy): Eukaryota > Metazoa > Chordata > Aves > Ciconiiformes > Ciconiidae > Mycteria > Mycteria americana. The sequence goes on along the minus strand of NC_134371.1, from coordinate 69,913,925 downwards.
GGAAAAAATAAGTAAAACCTGTGGGTTGAGATAAAGACAGTTTAATAGGACAGAAAAAGAAGGGAAAATAATAATAATAATGATAAAAGAATATACAAAATAAGTGATGCACAATGCAATTGCTCACCACCCTCTGATGCCCAGCCCCTCCCCGAGCAGCGATCCCTATCCCCCGGCCAGCTCCCCCCAGTTTCTATACTGGGCATGACGCCGTGTGGTCTGGAACAGCCCTTTGGGCAGCGGGGGGCAGCTGTCCCGGCTGTGCCCCCTCCCAGCTCCTTGTGTGCCTGGCAGAGCATGGGGAGCTGAAAAGCCCTTGGCTTAGTGTAAGCACTGCTCAGCCACAACTAAACCGTCAGTGTGCTATCAACACTGTTTTCAGCACAAATCCAAAACACAGCACTGCACCAGCTACTGGGAGGAAAAGTAACTCTGTCCCAGCCGAAGCCAGGACAACCGTTATTGTCCCTGAGCCATGTGCAGCCCCGCGTGTGCTCCAGCTGCCACAAACGGCACCTCTGCGGTCTGCAGCTGAAGGGCTCGGCCAGGGACACGCCACAGATAGGCTCTGTTTTATAGCTTCTGGGAAAGAACGTTTTCCCCACAGAGCTGGAATTTGCAGCTTGGGTGGTGAAATGAAAAATGCATCTCTGGGATTTGGGCTGTAGGATGGGAAAAGTCTTAACAAATAAAAGTAGATTCTAGTTGTTCCCAAAATAACACCTATAAACACTTAAATGCAGTTGAAGAAAAGTAAGACAAATGCAGATCCTCAGAGCAGGTACACACCCACGCAACAGGAGGATGTAATTTAACTAGCACCTTCTGCACTTGGAAATGGGAGAGATTGGGCAATCTGAATGTTTTCTGTTTTGCAGACCAAACCCGTTAAGCTTTGTCTTGGTGGTGTAACTTTTTCTCAGCTTGTTCTCTGTGTTGTCACTAAGGGAAGGGACTGGAATATAGGTAAGAATAAAACACACCATTCTTACAATGTGCATTTTTACCTCTTTTGTTTCCCTACCCACTCTCCATGGCTTCTGAAACAGGGTGGGGTTTTTTTTCCCCTTTCCACTTAAAATTTAAAAGTTTGAGAATTTTTTTTCTGCAAGTAATTAAGCATGTTCATGCATTCCTGGGTCTTCACCTCTTGTCACAGAAAAGACAAAATGGAAAATACAACCATATGGAGGAGGCAGTAATAACAGGATAAAATACTGTTGACCTCTTATCACTTTCGCTTGAAATTAGCATTTATTTTTTTTCTCATTTGATGCACTGTCATTACAGGGTATGTGTGTGTTTTAGTATTTTTATTAATAAACATGGTAATTTAACAACCAGGTTAATGGCGGTTTTAATGAGAAAGAATATTAATTGGACAGGCTGGGGCATCTTTGGGTGGCTGCGGTTTTTTCCTTAGAATCTCACTCACCCTGTCCTCGAAAATACACAGCATATGTGCCAAGGGTTGGGGGTTTGTTTAAATGTTGACAGTTAATGCACACAGCTTGTACTATTTTGTTTCATTTCACAGAGCCTTTTGCACAAACGCGGATTCATGCCACCCCAGCCATGGGATTTACAGATTGCTAAATCTTAAAAGGTTTGCATAAACAGGCGTCTTGCTATTGATAAGAGAGACAATGTGACCATCTGTCTTTCTTCTGCAGCCAAATGAAAATGACATAAAGTATGGGTCTTGTCATTTAAAAACTAGTAATTTCCCAGCTCTTGTTAGCATTAATTTAAGCTCTCGTGCTGCAGCGGGCTGCTTGGCAGGCGGTTGCTCTCCCAGTGCGGGCGCACCGAGCCCTGGCACGGCCAGAAGAAGGCACCGGCGCGGGGGCTCCGTCCCTCGGCTGTCCCCTGGGCAGCGCAGACCACGGCACCCTCGCCTCTCCTCCTTGGCCTCCCCGAGACGACCATTGCTGAGCAGCTTTCTCCCCGCCAGCTCTAGCAGCATCTCCAAAATGCTCCAGAAAAGCGATTGCTCGGAGCAAACCGGAGCACAGCGTGGGTGGCAATTGGCTGGAGCGTGTTTTTTGACTAAAGGCTGAAGGTCAGGCTACATCTCTCCCTGTCCTTTTTCCTCCTGCTCCGTAGACAACTTCTCTGCACATTAGCCATCTTGCTCCGTGCGCTCATTTTCAACAACTCGTGCTAATTGCGCTGGCCGCCATTCAGGGGCAGATCCGTGTGGCCGGGAGGAGGATGCTGGTCTCTGGGAGGCACGAGCCCCAGCCTGGCGTTCCGCTGGCTGAGCCAGCAGCCAGCCCATCTCACCCCAGAAACCTTTACGTTCAGAAGGCAAATAAACGCGAACAAACAAAAAATCCCCCCAGCAAGCAGATTTATGGAGCTGTTTGTAGTTACGAGACGCTGAACAGACAGCAGCAAGTCAGATTCGCCATGGAGATACTCCGACAGAAAACAGGTTTTCTCCAGCGGAACAGGAAATCACCAGCTCCTTAAACCTGTTTGCAAAATGAGCAGATTTATGGTGATGGTGTAATAACAATCTACAGTTTATACTGTATAGCCATTTTTACAATATTGTCTTAACGCTGCCACCAGAACGTCACAGACAATAATGATGTTTTCAGGCTTTCCGTAAATCTTGCATGGCTAATAAAGTGAAACAGAAAATCTACCACATACACAGCAACTCCAAGCTTGCCTCCAAATGGTAAGGGTTTTTTTATTATCCATGTATTGCTGTGCACATGAAATACCAAGGACCTGTGTTCAGACTACCTGTCATCACACAAGGGGCATGGAAAGGCCATCCTTCTCCTCCTCCTCCTCTCCCTCGTTATTAGCTGATCGACATGTTTTAAGTGTAACTGCGGTAAGTGCATTGTGCTGACAAGTTACCCAAACGCTAACTGCACCCCTGCACGAGGCATCAGGAGTCTTCAAATTGTAGTAATAATCACAGAGCTTGCTACAGGTCCCCCCTCACCCAGACTCACGTTATCGGTGCTGGGGCTGGCCAAGGATGTGAGGGTCCAACCCCTGCACACACCGAGCACCTGCAGCCTCTGCGCATTTAAGGGAGAGTTACAGGGTCTTGGAGGCAAAACCCCACGAAATTATTGTTATCTCCAGCTCCAAATGTTGAGAGCAATTGCTTTCCTGTACGCCCGGCGGTGCGTCGCGGCTTTTCTCGTAGCTCCCGTGGCAGTGATGGGAGTGAGCAGCAGACGTCTCCGTAAAGCAGCGGGCGAGCGGTCTCTCACGACAGCAGGGCAGGAGGCGACAGCTTGCTTTGACACTGCGTGGCACCAGGCACTCCCTTCCAGACACCTGATTTATATCTTTAAAAACAGCCTCGAACACTTTGCTAACTTGTCTTTTATCTCACAAAGAAAACATAGCACACTGTTTTACTTGCTGTACCCCATGGGTGGCCACTTAGTGATTTATTCATGTGCCAGCTCCTTCGGTCGCTTTAGTCACGAAGAAAAGATCCTTATCCCTGACACCGTGCCCCGCGGGCACTGAGCAGTGCCCTCTGCCTCCCGCCGCGGCGAGTCCCACCGGCCCCAGGGCGGGCAGACGGTTTCTACAACTCCTGTGCCCAGGCCAGTGAGTGTCTGGGCTTTGACTGACCAGCCCCAGGGCGGCGAGGCGAGCACCCTGGTCCCCAGGTCCCCCGTGCTCTTTGGGATGCTCACCCAGCACACTGCGGCTGACAGCCCTTCAAAGGCCCGTTTTCAGCTCCGGTGTTGATGTTTTTCTTAAGTCCAAAGTAAATCTTATTTCCTCTTTTTACATGGTGATGTAACTTCTTGCTAGCAGACTCCAGTCTCCCAGTGTCTTCTAGGACAAAATTCCTTTGTGCTGAAAACCCTTAGTGTAGCAGCTTTATAAAGCTGTACCCAGTGGGCAGGCGATGACATCTTTGGCTAATCAAGAGTAAGTAAGTGGAGCACATGGATTTCTACGCATACAGCAAAACAGATAAATGGATAAATGCAGAAGCCTTGAAAATGAAAAAAATTGTTAAAAATGCAGTAAGCTTCCCAAATGAAATATTAAATAAAAAGATTTCTCTTAGAACTCCACCTGTTTCCTGAGCTAAGGTGCAGTCACTGCTTTGGGGCGCAGAGGACAGACCCAGGCAGAGCATGCAGCGCTCCTCTGAAGCCGGCACCTTTACCGTGGTCCTAGCACTGTGCTACCACCTGCTTCACCTTTCAGCCGAACAGACGGAAGACGCGGGTTAGAAAAGGGATCTCTTAGTTTAACACCTTCGTCCGTCTGAAGCTTGACCCACGTCTTCCATTTCCGTGCGCAGTGCCCGAGGTCACCTGCCACGCTAAGGACTGAGGGGCAACAGAGGAAATCACAGACTCTTCTCTTCTTGTTGAGGCCCGGAAACAAAATTGGTGGGACCAGAAGGAGAAGCAGCAAAAGGGAGAGCGGCTGGCGGTGGGCCATCCGTCGGGGAAGGAGAGAAGGGGTGCAGGTGCCTCCGGGTCCCGGGCAGCAGTGGCTTTCCCCAGCTTCAAAGCCTCGCGCTCTGCTAGCATGAGTTGTACGCGGAGGAATAATGCAGAGGACTTGGAAGACATCCAGTCACACCCTGCTACCCGCCTCTCCCTGCCAAGGGTGTACGAAGATTTCCGTGTTTGAAGGCACCTGCTGTCTTGCATGTCTTTGTTTCTTTACACATGCTCACTTTTTCACGCTGAAATTTGTGTCTTTATGGCATCCCGGTTTGTATTTCTCCCCCGCTGGTTTCAGTCAGGTTTTAGAAGGGGCTGTGTGCTATGATGTGTTTCCCTTAACTGATTTTTTAAAAGTAATATATGACTTTAATTGCCTAACTCATTCCAAATGGCATAAGACTAAAGGCAATTGTGAATGCAATCAGCTGGAATAATTTAGTTTACTTCAACCTTTTTTTAAACTTCCATTTTTAACCTGTTCTTTTCCCTCTTGAAAAAGCAAATGGTAAATTATATTAACAAAAATCTGTATGGCACCGCAAAGGTGAGATAAGCACTGTTTGCATCTCAGCCGCTCTCCTAACAGCCAGGTCTTGTTAACTGCACTAGATCTGATTTTTGCAAAATTAAGGATTTATGCAAATTTTTTGGACAGTACGTTGGGAGCTGGGAGAGTAAAGGGAGGATGGAAAAAGTTTGAAACCTTGAAAAGCATTTCCGGATACCACATGCAACATCTTAAATGGCAGGTTGTGTCCTCAGCGGGGAATCCCTTGTTTTGCGGCTCCCACGGCGTGTGGTCCTGCTCGGGGAAGGGGTGGTCCCTTGGCCAAGTTCCTTGTTCAAAGCCGACGGGGCAGTAGCAGGTCCATGTTTCACCCTGAAAAAAAGAGTCATCTGTCAAAAGCCCCTCCAGAGCCTGCAAACTTGCACCGAAAATAGCATAACGAGATCCAGTGCTTTGCAGGCAAGCAGCAGACCGGAGTCCCAGAGAAAAGAGGCAAAACGGAGACAGAGGAGGGGACCCGGACACCGGGGGCAGGCAGGGACATGCTGTGTCATCCACACCACAATGATAATAAGCAAAAGTGCTAAATGTTGTCTTTGTTTTCTACCCATAAACTAATGAAGTTACCTAAATAAGTGGGGGGGGGGGGGGGGGAAGACACACGGTTTTTTTCTTCTGGAATGGATTTCTGTGCTCTCGGGGCTCCAGGGCTGTGCTGGATGGAAACTGGGAGTGTTGTGGCTGCATTAGGGAAAACCCCCAAAACTCGACCAGTGCCAAGGACAGCAGAATTTGGCTGCTTTTCCAGGACTTCTGCTCCAGCGAGCCCCCGGGGGTGCAAAGTCGCGGGGCATCACCTGGTTACTGGGGGCAGGGATGAGACGATGGAAGCCGTGAGGGTTCACACCCACCTCCCGTGCAAGGAGCTCTTGAATGCGGCAGCGTGGGAGGTGCCTGTCATCAGGTAATCTGTCAGGTTTTATGTTACAGGTCGATCTGTCTTTTTCATCTCAGGAGGTTTTTGCTGACTTTTGCCATGAATTAAAGCAAGGCGTAATGATTTGATCAAACAGTAAATGGTATGAAGTCTTCTGAATTGATCCAAAGTGAACCAGATCTATTTCACTGCAACCTAGACCAGGCTTTCTTATTTGGCTACAGAGCTGAAAAAACTACTGTTTGCTCAAAACTATTTTAAATCTATTTCTGCTTTTCACCTCTGTTGAAGACTGCCTCCGTAGCACCCTACATATCTCCCAGGCAACCCAACCATCCTAAAGGAAATATGGAGACAGAACCTTACTTCTCCAAGACACATTTACACTAGTTCACAAATAAGCGGCTTCTTTTCTTCGTTCAGGTAGCGATCCCTCACTCGGCATTTGGCATGTTTGCCCAGCCACAGCCTCCCCAGGCAACCCAGCCACCGCGAATCTGCGGGCGACCTCCTGACCGCGCAAACAGACCCGCAGCTCAGACGGGAGGCTTGCAAGACGCACGAGCACTTTACCAGCAGAAGCACCAGGAACCTTCACGGCAACAGAAAGTCTTTTGGAACATAAAAAAGACGTGAGGAGAAAAGGCAACCGTCAAAAGAGAAGTTGGGTTTCTTTTTAGCAGGTTCAAATGGGACTTTCAGAAATCTGCATTGTAATCCAACAGAGGATCCCCTTCAAAGCTCGGCTTTCTCTTGAGCTGTGTTATCAAAGCAAACTCACAATTTCAGCTGATCAGAAGGCAAGAAAGAAGCTTCAAGTGAAATGCCCAGAAAATTAGATTAATCAGAGTTGATAAGAATCGAGTGAGACAATTCTGCAGTGTGAACACGACTGAAAATTGTAAGATAACTGATAAAGTATTCCAATGACAATATCTGATTAAAATAAACACGTTATTATTTTCACAATAATTTGTTTAGCAGTGTCACACTATGCTCTGAATGAGAAAAGACAAAAGCATATTTGTGATCTAATTACTTTAAAAAATCCTATTAACATAACAATTTGATACAACTGTTTTTGAGGTGTCCCTGTTTAGAGCATTCATCCCTATGACAACAGAACTTTTTTTAAATGCTTCAATTATTTTGGGGCAGAACATCTTTTGAAGGATATGTCCTGGTATGATATGCAAAAATTTCAAGAATAATTGAGGAGAAAAATAAAGTTCAGAAAATCCTCTAAAAATAGCCCTGAGCCTGGAACACAAATGTGAAAAATGAAGTTCTTCAAGTCTCTGTTAGAAAAGTTGATAGCGTGAGGTCCCAAAAAATCTAGTTTTAGCAAAACATCATCATTTTAGCAAAAATGTAGCTTTGGGCACTGCCTGTTAGTAAATAATGTGACTTCCCTATTTCTAAGTACATGCAAATTAAAGATGCCTAAGATTTTCTATTCTTACCATTTTTTCACTGAACACTTCCATGGGTAGATATTCCATTGGAAATCTAAAATACGTTGATTTAACACTTTATTTTGAGGATTTCTGAAGTAAAAGTTCAATTTTCAGGTAAAGATTAATCATGTCAACTCTTTTTTCCAGGAAGACAGAAGAAAAGGCCAAAGCAACAAAATGTAATTTCCAGCCCTTCAAGTACGAATCCTAAAGCTCATCGCTTCTTAAAGCGGTACCATAAAATATAGTGTACTATGGAATAAAATTAAGCTAAACTAGACAGAGACCGCTTGCGTGCTGAACAAGGCTCGACGCAGAATTTGAAAGACAGCTAGTTTGGGTTAAGAGAGAATGCGAACTCATTTTTCTGTGCGTTTCTGTTCGGAGCAGGCTTGAAGAGCAGCCGCCCCGGGCGGAGGCCGCGCGGCAGAGCGGCAGCTGAGCGAAGGCCGCGTGCGCCAGCAGCTCGGCAACGGCAGGGCCTGCCCATAGCAGCCTGGCACAGGGGCGGGAGGGCTGAGCCTGGCTAGTCACGTCCTGATTCCGGCCCAGAAGCGGCCGATGCCTCTCCGGCTGCTTCGCCAACCTCCCCTTACCTCTCGCGTTTGCAGGTGAGAGCAGCAAACGCTAACAGCTTCATCTCAGTCCTGAAGCAGTCGCTTTCGTAATGCTGAGGATGATCAGAATGTGTGTTCTTCATGTGAAACGTCTTTCTTCTCGTGACCTTTTCCACAAATCAGCTCTCATTAATTACGCTGAGTTATGATGTATTAGGATCATTATTTGCTGTGCTTCGGTTCGTGCAGCATATTTATTGTCCGGTCTGTTTTGGCAACTAATAGCAAAGGACAGTTGAAGTGCTTGCAGCTGGGCGGTGTGTGGTGGTGTCACAGGCAGGAAAGAGAACACGAGGGGAAAAGACGGAGAGACGTCAAGCAGTATGCCATTCTTGGTTTTGCATTCAGATTGGGAGATTGGATCCATGCGAATTAAAAAAAAAAAAGTTTTATTTGCTCTTCAAAGTAAAGAAAGACTTGTGAAGCAAAAACGTAAAATGGACTGTGAAAATGCCTGCAAAATGACCAGGGAAATACCAGAACATATCAGAGGAAATTCACCAAGAAAATAAAATAATCTTATGTGCATGTTAATATGTGCTACTTCCATTACGTGGGCTTAGGAGTGATTTTGGAGCTGTGTTTGGAAACAGAAATTTTAAAACCACCGGAGACTGAACACTGAGGGTACGAACCCAAAGAGGCAGGGGCAGAGCCCGCTGCCAGGTCAGGGGGGGCCACAGCCGGTACCGACTGCAGCAAAAGCCTCCGCAGCTCTGGAGGTAGAAGCATGCTCTTCCCCTGAAATGTTTTACAGCTTTAATTGCTGTTTGGCCAGATGAGTAGGTACCGTACGTAACTGCCATTCGACTCCTCTCTTGCGTCTCCTGTATTCTGAACTGTTTGACTTAGAAAGAGATGAGTCTTTTCCTCCTCGTGCATGGGCCTATGGCTTTTATGGCATCTGACAGCTTCTGTTTTTTGAAAGAGCCCAAAAATACCAAATTCAAATGCAGGAAACTATGTTGTTACTTATAAGAGGCTCTTGTAGGCAAACATCTAATTACCCAGGATGAATCTGAAATAATGCAGAAAACTTCGTTTCTCAGGATCTTATGGAAGCTCACATCCTCCGAGCACACAATTGCGAGCTCTAGTTCTGGATGGAACCTGACGGGAGAAGGGAGCATCGTCCGGTACGAGCTGCTCTGGCCATGGGGTGGGAGCAGGAGTTCAGCGGGTTTCGCCCACGCCCGGTCCGACGGGAACACCAAAGCTTCCCCTGCGGGGCGAGAGGCGGCTGGCGCTGGGGGACGAGGGAGGACAGGACAGGCGGACGGGGGACGGGGCACAGCCGCACCAGCGCCCCGACCCCGCACCTCCTCTCCGTACGTTGCACAGCCTGAACAAGCATGCAGACAGCAGCAGCACCTGCATTCCTCCCTCGCTGCCTGCGCCCCATGAGCGTCTCTAAAATCCTGATGATTTCATTGTGGTTTGGGGAGATGAACGCGAGTGAATCCCTGTTGCAAGTTTAAGGACCAGCACGATGTATTCACTTTTGCCAGATTAGGTTGATTTACAATGTGATTTAATGAAGTGCGTTGCTATGGTGAGGCTAGTTTCAAGGGGGTCTATTAAACAAAAAAAAAGCAGCAAAAGAGTAAATTGTCCAAATCAGATCAATGAGAAACCAATTGCTAGTGTTGTGTGTCATTTTTTTGCCAGCTTTGGCTTAGCTGAATTAAGAGCAGCCCAAGCTGGGAGAACAGAGAGGAAGCCCTTCATGGATTACAGTGGAGGAAACGCAACGCTCGTGCACTGGGGGGTCAGTAGTGGAGCATCATTGAACAGCCACAGAATGCGCTGTCAGGAAATATGAAGCCGTAAGGACCCTTCCTTGTTACTTTGGCATTTCTGAGGCACCTCCGGCCACCCCGCAGCTGCCGCCAGCAGCCGCCCGGCACCGCAGCCTGCCCAGCCGGGCTGGGGTCCACCCCACTGCGGCAGCGGTCGCCCCGGGAGGGCACGGCTGCTCCCCCGGCCGCGGGCGGCCAGGGCTGCGGGGAGCACGTGGCGATGCTGCAGATTAAGCCATTTCCTTTATCTTCCTCTCCAAGGCTCCTTAATTAACTTTTCTATTGTGTACCTTGATTAGATTACTTTTCTGCCTCTAGGCTACTTCTCCCACTTTATAACCTCCTTAAAATGTGGTTGCATAGCTTTCTAAGTCATATAGCATAATAAAAATTAGTTTTAACAGTTTCTTTCAAGATTTATAACACCTATCTTGCTGTACATGACATAAGCAGAGGAAAAACAAGACCGATTTGCAGTAAGGCCTCGCTGCGACCAGACACCTTTCCTTATCCCTGCACGGACGGGAACGCGCGCTCCCCAAAAGGCGGGCTCAGCAGCCCCATTCATGGGAGCCAGGATGGGATCGGTAATAGGGTCAGTCCTGCCTCGTTGTCCCCCTTCCTCTGAATGCCGTAACCTTTGGTTTTGCCCACGCTCCATAGCAGGTCTGCTACTTCAGGTGCATTTATGTGTTGGCATCCAGAAAAGGTTGTAACAAGGAAACGGTTGGTAGTTGCAGTTAAACGGAGCATCAGCCTCATGATGTATGGAGCCGTAGCGCAGCCGCCAGCTTGTGCACGACTGATTCCTCAGAGGGCAGAGGGAGGTCTCCTTGTCCCAAATCCAAATCTTCCCTTCCCGCTCTTTCTCCTAGAGCTGTTGCTAAGCTTTCTCAAGCCAGTAGAAAGTGTTCCTGTTGCTATAGGTTTTGGACAAAAAAAAGTATTCTCAACTACTATTTGTTCTGGAGGAGGAGGAGGATGAGGAGGAGGAGGAGGAGAAGGAGGAGGAGGAGGAGAAGGAGAGGGGCAGGAAGGCTCTTGCCCTGTGTGCCAGCCAACGGCACCCAGTTCCTGGCCGAGAGACCCACTCCAGAGGACCCGAGGAAGAGGTATCTCCAAGTTGATGAGTGAAGCTCAATGTCATGACACAAAGAAAGCAAAGAAGAGAATCAAGGAGCACAGAGCAGTCAGGCGGCTCCCCTGCCATGGCCCAAATTAGTTTGATTTTTTTTGGTTTTAAATCTTAACCGGATTGCTTTGGTATTGTTTCAGTTATTTGCAAGTTCCTAGAAGGCACTGTCAGGCCCAGAAGTGATTGATGTCTATTTCTGGGGTCTGGGGAGCAGAAAGACCGACTTTCCTGGCTCAAGAGTCAACACAAAGGCTCTCGCCGCTCATAGCTCTAGCCCGAAACGCTGGCCAGTCCTTGTTCTTCACTGCTTCCCGCCTGCTGCCTGCTTGCCCCTGTCTGGCACAATAACTTCAATATAAGTCGTTCCAAATGTGTGCAGGTCCCAATCGCTCTTCTGTGGTTTTGAGCCTAGGAATTGACTCTAAGCATTTTAGAGAACAGTGACACTTTAAAGACTAGGGAAAATGTGGGTGTAACAGATAGACAGAGTTGAAATCAGAAACACCCATTTAAGCAACAAAACTTTTTGCAATGTGATTGGCTTGTTTATTTAGAGATTCTTTGCGGGAGCTCCAGCCTCTCTTCCCAGAGCCACCGGGGACGCAACATCTGCCATGGCTTTGATGAGGCAGATAGCAGCAATGTGGTGCTGTTGTTAAGCCAGTCCTGTACGCCTTCTGATGCGTAACTGCTTTTTTAGCAGGTATTTATGCGACTCTGATTCAGTGTTCAAACTTCCAGCAGAACTTTGTCATGTGATCAAACTAATTATAAAGGTCGAGGCATTTGCAACGTAAAAGAGCAAATATAAAGGTCCTTTTCTTCCTGTCACCGCTGTCAGGTAGAGGTCACAGTTCTGCCAAATGGATGCTGAGATTTCAATGAAAGTGATGCAGCGTTGGTACGGCTGGGCTGAGGCATCTTCCCAGAGCACTTGGAAAAAAAAAAAAAAGAAAGAAAAAGAAAGTCCCCAATCCCCTTAATAGTTTCCTTGATGGCTTTCGCTGTGTTGCAGACTTCACTCACCACTTACACCATTAACAGCCCGGTTTAACCTATACAGGGAGCAGCACTCAGTCATCGCTTTGGGGTATTTCTGTTATTAACGCTTGCTCCTGTTGCTGTCGCTGAGACTTCAGTAATAGTCATATCCTTGACCAACTAATTTGGAAAGGTCAAGCCCAAACTCAGAAACACTCATTAAGGTTTTATTGCCTATACACTCAGAGCAAAGACCAGGACAGAGCTGAAGAATTTCTCTTGAATGTGGGCAGTTGCATACTTCAGTCCAACCAGCCTCTTTCCTAGAGGCATTTGTTCTCTCCCAGCAATGTATGCAATTTCATCAGGTAAAATTGAAAATCCCACTGATGCATTTGCTACCTTGACAATATAATTTCTCACTGTTTGACCACAAATTCCATTTAATTCATTCTGGGCTCAGGATGGCATGTAGCACACCATAACAGGGGCTGTTTCCAAGTGTGCCCTTAATACTTTTTTCCCTTGCCCTGTTGAAGAACTCAGACAGTTTTTACATATTCCCTTTCCCGCTTTCTTGCATAGTGGAACCATCAAAACAGGGGCGATCTGCCCCTAGCTAACCTGAGCCCGCCCTGGTCCTCCACGTGTGATCAGGACACTGCTCCGGGTCCTCAGCCTTTTGCCCCCCCGGTTTCGTGGTGCAGGTGGAAGTTTTCACCGGGCACGCCTGGCTCCTGGAGCGGTGAGAGCTGCCTGGTGACTCGGGGCCGCAGGTCCTGGTGCCGCCCAAGGGTATCGGGTTCCTCGAGGTCCAGGTGGCTGCGCAAAGCTGCCTAACGACGGTGATTTTCACGTACAACACAATGAATGACCGAAGTGTCTTAAATATTAAAAACTGAAGTGGTGAATACTTCGAAGTTTATTTTAAGACATATTAGGAATTGGTGGAGATAAATGGATATAAAAATCGGGGAGCTCCTATGAGAACAGAGGCTCTGAGGAGAAATTAAATACATTATTTGAAATATATTATCCGCTCTTAAACAACACATAATACAGTCAGTTGGAGCCTGTATGCCATGCTACAAAGATTGCTATCGTGGGCTCAGCTTTTCCTTCGCCTCCCTCTCTGCCCCGTGCAGTTACCCCTCCTCTCGGCGACGTGGCTCTGCCCCCTCGGGTGCCTTCCCGGCAGCCCCGCGATGCTCTCGCTCCTCCCCGCCAAGACCCCCCTTGCTGCCCGCTCCAGCTGCCGGCGTCCCCCCGGCAGAGCATCCCACCCCTGCCACGGCACTCTTCCCCGGGCGTCCCTCCCCAGCCCCGCACGCCTCTCCTCACCCCAGCTGCCCCCTCTCCGCTGGAACCCCTGGGCTGAGCGGCCTCCGGACAGGTCCCGGGCGGCAGCTGGGGCTGGGAAGGTACAAATTCCCGTAACAAGAAACTTCTGGGGGAACAGGTTTCCGCCCAGTAACAGAGACATCTGAATGCGAGCATGCACATAGGACCCTCTAACTTCTATTCTTGTTTATCTCTGTCATTCTACACGGTTGCACATACCTGCTTTGGTGTTTTCCTTTACGACTGGTGTCTAACACAAATCAACAGCTTGTTTTCCTGAAGATGCGAAATAGAAAGGCTGCTTGCTAGCTAGAGGTGTAGAATGGAGTGTGCCATAAACAATGAAGTGAACACAACAAAGGAACAACAATTAGAAAAAAGGTAAAACCAAAAAAGCTAATATTTATTCGGAATGAGAAAATAAGTGCTACTGAACCAAGGTGTTCAAGAGCTCGGCGTGGAAGTGGGAGCTGCTTTAGAAAACCAGTGTCAAATACCAAACTACTGGAATGAAAATCTGGAAGCTACAGATTTGGGAAAACACATCTCAAATTCAGTAAGAGATCTGGGTTTCCATAAAGCACTATGATTCCTCCACTTAGGGATAATAACCTACATTGTTCTCGAAAAGCAAGATGACAGTAGCATAAACCAAAGAGGTAATAGACACTTCTTAGGCATCATGAGGATAATGGCTCCCAAGACAAAATGAGGCAGGTTATTTTCATCATGAAATACTCCTGAGAGTTAGACAGTCACCTGGTTTTTAATCCAGACATTGCAGACCCAAAGGAATTTTGTTTGAGTGTGACATGGAGTGGGAAATGTTTCTGTCTCATGAAAATTCATTGGAAATTACATTCGTACTGCTGAGAAGGCAATAGCATCTAGCGAGAGTGGATGCACTGCCTCATCCATATATATCCCATTTACTAAAATCTCAGCCTATACCGTACTAATGGTCCTAACCAAAAGACCACGGTACATCGAGGAGGTGGTGACCCAGGCAGCAGGTACGCGTGGGCCAGAGGGGTGCTGAGCACACCCCATGGTTGCGGGATGGAATGCCCTGGCTAACGCTGACAGAGGAGCCTGCAGCAGCTCCCGGCTGTAAGCTCCTGGCTTACACCGCCTGCAAGCTCCTGGCTTACACCGCCTGCCTGGCCATGGCTTGATCTGACAGTGAAGCAGCATGTTCTCGTGTGAACGTCCTTTTGTTGGACAGTAGAGATGATGGACAGAATCATGGAATCACAGAATCATTTAGGTTGGAAAAGACCTTTAAGACCATCAAGTTCAACCGTTAACCCAGCACTGCCAAGCCCACCACTACACCATGTCCCCGAGCACCTCATCCAAACGGCTTTTCAATACCTCCAGGGATGGGGACTCAACCCCTTCCCTGGGCAGCCTGTTCCAGTGCTTGATAACCCTTTCAGTGAAGTAAAATTTCCTAATATCCAGTCTAAACCTCCCCTGGCGCAACTTGAGGCCATTTCCTCTTGTCCTATCACTTGTTACCTGGGAGAAGAGACCGACCCCACCTCTCTACAGCCTCCTTTCAGGCAGTTGTAGAGAGCGATGAGGTCTCCCCTCAGCCTCCTTTTCTCCAGGCTGAACAACCCCAGCTCCCTCAGCCGCTCCCCATCAGCCTTGTGCTCCAGACCCTTCCCCAGCTCCGTTGCCCTTCTCTGGACACGCTCCAGCCCCTCAATGTCTCTCTGGGAGTGAGGGGCCCAACACTGAACACAGCATTCGAGGTGCGGCCTCACCAGTGCCCAGTGCAGGGGACGATCACTGCCCTCGTCCTGCTGGCCACACTATTGCTGATACAAGCCAGGATGCCATTGGCCTTCTTGGCCACCTGGGCACACTGCTGGCTCATATTCAGCCGGCTGTCAGCCAACACCCCCAGGTCCTTTTCCACCAGGCAGCTTTCCAGCCACTCTTCCCCAAGCCTGTAGCATTGCATGGGGTTGCTGTGACCCAAGTGCAGGACCCGGCACTGAGCCTTGTTGAACCTCCCACAATTGGCCTTGGCCCATGGATCCAGCCTGTCCAGGTCCCTCTGCAGAGCCTTCCTGCCCTCCAGCAGATCAACACTCTGCCCAGCTTGGTGTCATCCGCAAACTGACTGAGGGTGGACTCCATCGCCTCGTCCAGATCATTGATAAAGATGTTAAACAGACCTGGCCCCAACACAGAGCCCTGGGGAACACCACTGGTGACCGGCCGCCAACCGGATTTAACTCCGTTCAACACAACTCTTTGGGCCTGGCCATCCAGCCAGATTTTTACCCAGCGAAGCGTACGCCCGTCCAAGCCATGAGCAGCCAGTTTCTCCAGCAGAATGCTGTGGGAAACCGTGTCGAAGGCTTTACTGAAGTCTAGATAGACAACACCCACAGCCTTCCCCTCATCCACCTTGGCGTGTCACCTTGTCATAGAAGGAGATCAGGTTGGTCAAGCAGGACCTGCCTTTCACAAACCCATGCCGACTGGGCCTGATCGCCTGGTTGTCCTGTACGTGCCGCCTGATGGCACTCAGGATGATCTCCATAACCTTCCCCAGCACCGAGGTCAGGCTGACAGGCCTGTAGCTCCCCAGACCCTCCTTCCAGCCCTTCTTGTAGGTGGGCGTCACATTGGCTGACCTGCATTCAACCGGGACCTCCCCGGTGAGCCAGGACTGTGATAAAGGATGGAAAGCGGCTTGGTGAGCGCTGCCGCCAGCTCCCTCCGTACCGTTGGGTGGATCCCATCCGGCCCCATAGACTTGTGTGTGCCTAAGTGGTGCAGCAGGTCGCTAACCATCTCCCCTTGGATTATGGGGGCTTCATTCTGCTCCCCATCCCTGTCTTCCAGCTCGGGGGGCTGGGTACCCGGAGAACAACTGGTCTGACTGTTAAAGACTGAGGCAAAGAAGGCATTAAGTACCTCAGCCTTCTCCTCAGCCTTTGTCACTATGATTCCCCCCGCATCCAATAAAGGATGGAGATTCTCCTTAACCTTTCTTTTGTTGCTAATGTGTTTATAGAAACATTTTTTATTGTCTTTTAGGGCAGTATCCAGATTAAGCTCTAGTTGGGCCTTGGCCTTCTATTTTTTTCCCTGCGATAGGGTTAAATAGGGATAGGGTTGTTTTCTCCTAGGGAAATGCTGTAAGAGCTCTACAGACTAAAATGCCGAGGCACTTCTCCACGGGTGGGATCTCGCAGCCTGCTGTGCCCAGGTAGGACGTCTGTCCAACACCACGACACTCGGGGTCCCAGCGTCTGAAGGGACATCACATTACCATACTATCTGTTCTTCCCTGGTGGCGTTAGCTTCAATAAATAGTACTTTAATCTATACATGATGGAGTCTGAGTGCCTTTACTAATACCATTGTAACAAACACCTGCACCAGTGCATTACAGGGACTTGCAATTATTAGCATGGGGTGACAGTAGAAAGCCTTGGAAAGCAGATAATCAATATCAGTAAATTAGTATCTGAAAAACAGCTTGCACATGCTCGACTCATTTAATAGACCAATGATATTCATTTTTAAAATGTCCGTAGTGTTTGATTTGCTATATTTTCAGAAGAGAAGGGAAGGTGGGAGTCTCTTGGGGAGCTCCGGAGCCTGGAGAACACAGCCTTTCCTCATCTTCTCTGTCGTGGTCCTTGGATGCATGCTCGCTGTGCTCTGCCTTCCCTCCATGTTTGCTTCGACCCACGCGCTTCCAGCCGGTCCTCACCACACGCGCTGCAGCGGCAGCGCAGAGGCTGCGATCCATCACTCGGAACCTGCACAGCTCCCGCAGGAGAGAAAAGAAAAATCTTCCCAGCGTGCAGGTCTTGGTGACAGTATAGTTGGGGTCAACGTCCTTTCAAATCACTCACCATCTCCTTTTATCCTAGCCCTTTCTGAGCCCTGCTAGTCTAGAGCAGGTGAAAAGCTTCCTTTTCTTTCCAAGAAGGAGCCCCAGACAAAACCTGTGGACATGCATTAAACTGCAATTCAAGCCTATCATGATAGAGTTAATCTGAACTGAGATAAGGAATTAAAGTAACACTTCTTTTCTTTTTTTTTCCCTGCATTTCTTCACAAAAGACTTGTTTATACCGGACTTTGCTGATCAGATATAGAAAACAATAATCTATTTTTAACCAATTAATTTAAAATTGTATTTGCAACATTCTGTTTAATCACTAGCTTTGTGCCTACCTTAAAAGAAATCCAGACAACATCTGCATATTTAAAGCACAAGCCAGGCAGCATTCCCATTACACAACACCACTGGTGACCACTGGTGACCACTGGTGACCACTGGTGATCAGTAGCGGCTCCTTTCCTGATCCCAGGACTCGGAAAGCAGCAGGACTGGCCGGTGTGGGCTTGGTCCCCAGGTTAGCGTCCCTGCTGACGTCCCCCCCTTTCTCCACCCACATGCTCCCACTGCTGCGTCACCCAGTGAAGGGTCACTTGCCCTTACTGATCTCCCCATCGGGGCGATCAACGAGCAATACGGCAACAAAAGGAGCCTTTAAAAAAGTAATTATCATTTCCTCTCAAGAGTATGAACAAGCGTAAGAATCAAGGACTTTTGCCAAAGCTGTGTGTGCATCTCCCTACCTGACACCTTCCCTTAGGCGGGTTTATGGTAGCGCAGGCACTTTGGCATCTGCTGACCGGGCGCCACGTCCCCCCAGCGCCACACGCCCCGTCCTGTGTCTCAGAGGCCGCTGGCTCTGGTGTGACACCCTGCAGGCAGGCTCTTCGTCTGGCCGTGGGACCCCAGCCAGCTGAGATAGCTCTGAAGGTCTAATCTTAACCTTAATTTATTTTTCCTACCTTTTTTAATAGAAAAAAATAATGTTTTACTATATGAGAATGCATACTTTATTCAAATCAGTACATATATATTTTTTATATGAAGGAAGACAAAAAATTGAGGGGCTGTACTGCAGATGTCAAGTAAAAGCAATCACTAAGTTAAATGCCATCCAAACGTGGGGTGATTGATAGCGATAAGTACCAGCACCGTCTGATTTCTTGATAAACGAGGCCGCTCTCCAAGCGGTGAAGCTTCCCAAAGCAGTGGGTTTGCCCAGCTGCGCGGCCAGCGGGACAGCCCCAGCAGAGCAGAGCACCCAAGGGCCGCACCAGCGTGGGAGGGAGAGCGCTGTCCCCACCCAAACCTTCGTCACAGCGTATTGACTCCGGCGATGATTAATACGTATTGGCAAAGGTTCGAGGGAATTCTCATTGTTGATGCCCAGGCTGTATTTATTCTGTTGGTGAAGATGATCCTTCATCCCCCAAGACTATCCATTTGACATCTGCTATGTCTACAAGGAACTTACTTAGTCCTTCACTGCTGCAATAAAGAGCAGCTTTATAATTGACTTCAGTAGAAGTCAGATCACCCTATATCCACATACACGAATAAAAGCTCGAAAAGAGAAGCAATGACCTCAATCTATTCTCCAAACTTCCATCATTACTCTCTACAGCTTCAGTCCTCTTCGTTCAAAGCTTGCCCTGAGTTTAAAATTCACAGCATGTGTACAGAAAAAAACCACAAAAACTTAAATGGCACAAATCAACAAATACGGTGATGCTTTATCAAATTAAAGATTAGAAATAGAAATGTTTCTTGTAAGGTATAATCTTGCCTTGATCCATGCATTTAAAAAAATCAATAAAATAATGTGCAACAACCATGCAAGGCTTCTTTTAATGACTTGTGTCTTAATAAATACCATATTCATTACAAACCTCCATCAAAATATATTATCTACACTTGCCCATGCTTCTTTTCCTTGATTAGAAAGCTTCACCTTGCTAAAGCATGAAAAATGGATAAGAATGGAACAGAATACAAAAGGGCCACTTATTATTTGTCAGCTGGCAGGGTTTGCCCTTTTAAAGCAGATATCAAAATTTTAAATGTGATCTTATAATAGCAGCAGATTTCTTCTGGAGCCATCTGTGACAGATGCTGGGGAACTGCAGAATACTTGGACACTATTGTATTAATATTAGAAATTAATACAATTTTGAGCTGAGCAGCAATTGCACTGCTGGCTCAAGGAAGACAACAAGGAACACATTTGCATGACCTAAAGCCAAGAGGGGGTAATTAATGCCTTTCTCCAGACCTTTAAAGGTGCAGGCAACAAATCATTTGAAATTACGAATTATGCACATATGCTTCTACCCTTGGAGAAAACAACAACAGCAACAAAGCAGCTGTGATTTGAGAGGTGGGCTGGAAGTGCCGAGGTTGTTGTCGGGGGATCGCTGAGGACCCTCATCCACAGGGATCCTCTTAAATCTTATCCTTGGGGATCCTGTTAACTTACGGGAAGAGCTCGTAGGACTTACTGCCTCGTGGCCAGACTCTGCGCACATGCCTCAGCTTCCAGAGCCCCGTGCCTAGGTGCTGTGCCCGCTGCCATTGCACCCGCACGTCACGGCGTGCAAACCCATCCTTGGACCGGCGGCTGGACTGGGAGCGTGTGGGCATGCTGGAGCATTCATGAAGTCAGAAGACTGCACAGAGCCACCACCCTAGCTGTGCCCTCATGTGCTTCACCAAGGTTGGTGTCTCAGGGGACCTCCCCTCCTGGCACCTCTCCCAACACATGTTCAGGATCCCTGAACATCTCACCACGTTTCAGGTGCTGCGCAGATAAGCTGAGATAGACACGTCCATGTCCAACAGAACTTCTTGTCGGATTGCAATATTTGCTATACAGTCTTCAGTATCTGCTTCGGCCTTCAGTCTTGAAGCTTAATTGCAGAGCGAAGCATCCAGGATTTAAACATGGCTCCCAGCGGGTATCCTGATCATGTCTGGAAGGGAAACAGCTCCCTGTTTATTCCATACAGCCCCTTGTGCCAGGGCTGGTGCACTCTTTCCTCACAAAGATGAATTTCTCGGCGGCAGCAGAAAGTTGTCCCCAGGGGCTGGGCACCGCAGGCACGGCATGCAGCCCCCATCCCGTGTGAGCACCGGTGTGATGGTCCTGTCCCCCCGTGCCCCAGCGAGGAGGGTGACAGTGCCGTCCCCCATGCCCCAGCGAGGAGGGTGACGGTGCTGTCCCCCCGTGCCCCAGCGAGGAGGGTGATGGTCCTGTCCCCCCGTGCCCCAGCGAGGAGGGTGACGGTGCTGTCCCCCCGTGCCCCAGCAAGGAGGGTGACGGTTCTGTCCCCCCGTGCCCCAGCGAGGAGGGTGACGGTGCTGTCCCCCCGTGCCCCAGCGAGGAGGGTGATGGTCCTGTCCCCCCGTGCCCCAGCGAGGAGGGTGATGGTTCTGTCCCCCCGTGCCCCAGCGAGGAGGGTGACGGTGCTGTCCCCCCGTGCCCCAGCGAGGAGGGTGACAGTGCTGTCCCCCCGTGCCCCAGTGAGGAGGGTGACGGTCCTGTCCCCCCGTGCCCCAGCGAGGAGGGCGGCTGTCTGGGTGACTGCTCCCTCCGCGCCGCAGCACGGCTCCGATCCAGCACCCTCGTGCAGGGTGATGAGAATTCGCCAGGTCTGTGTTTTCTCACTGTGCGTGAGGTGTTTCTGCTGGTTTCTGCACAGCTCCAGGAGCGCCTGTAGCATTTCTCACCTCGCGTGGTACCTGGGAAAAATATGTGTGTACGTGGCTTTTGTTTGTATTGTTTTATTTGACTTTAGGTAGCACTCCATCCATTACTCGAAATAACAGACTCTCCCTGTTTGCTTACCTGAAAGCCATCTGACTCCATCTTTCTGTCCTTGATCCACGAGCACAAACACTAGGAGACCTAATTTCTTCAAGATATTTACCAAAAGATTTAATAATGATTGGATTGGATTTATTGAAGAGAGACAGCATTTTTTATCTTAAACGGTACCAGAGACCCTTCTCCCCAGCTGCCTAAACCAATTGATCTGATAATAAATTCCACAAAATGAGCAAACAGCCAGTATCAACTATGTAAAAAAACCCAGATGCCCTCCTGAAATACTATAATCTAATTAAAATTAAACTTTATTGCTACCCACATAAGTCTTCTGCTTTCATAGTCAGGGTCTTTCAGAGACGTTCTTCTGCTTGCTTGGAGGACTGCTCAATTCTTTTCTAGAGAAAGAAAACACTCAAGTTTACTATTTGATATCCAGTCACTGCATGAGAGCAGAGCCCTGATCAAGGCACTGGACGTTGCCGCGCTGACCTTCGCACCCTGACCACAGCGGGGACGGGGCCCAGTTTCTCACTGCGGTACAAGCTTAGCTGAAATTTCTCGAGAAGCAACAAACGGCTATTTCCTCTGATACCTCATCCCATGGCGATGAATTTAAGTGAATATAAGCAGAATATGCATATTTCAATGAAAGCACAAAAGTTGGCCATTTGCAAGGAACTATGTGCAAATTCAGTGGAAAACGCAAAATTTAACCTTCAGCCTGCTTTTCACTTTGAGCAGATTACCCGCTTCGTCGGCAGGTTACCGCTCCCGCAGCAGACGCTGCTACCCAGCTGCGACTGACGACGTGCCGGGCAGCGTTGCCTGCGCGGCAAGGCGAGCGGTTCCGTCGCGCGCGCCGCGCAGCGCAGCCTGCAGCGCCCGGGCGCCAGGCGGGGAGGCTCTGACCCAGAGGGGTCTCCCCTAGGTCCCCCAACGCAAAGGCTCCTGGCACCGCCGCCGAGACAGGACATAGCACGCTCAGATCTGTGAGGACGCGCTCGCCATACACACCTGGCTTAAACCTTCTCTAAAGCTTTTTTTGACAAATCTGAAGAAGTCTCCAAAGAAGAAAAATGCAAATAAATAAACCCTCTTTTTTTTAAAAGCAGCGAAGGGGATTAGTGTGAGTCACACCCCCTCTCCTCGCATTTGCATTTGGCGTTCTGACGGCACTTGACTCTGAAATCATTCCAGTAAAGCGGAAAATTAATATTCTAATATGTCTGCTTCTCCAGCAACTATAAATAAGTAAAGTGGAAGTAGTAGAGAAGAAAATGTTTTAGTATTAACTATGTATATGAATATTTATTGTAACTTGCCATCAGACATCTGCCTATCAGGGTGCCTGTTCACTCGTATGTACTGTGAAACACTGTGGGAGCCACAGCAGCAATTATCTTCATATTGTATAGAAAAGAGGTGAACAATTAATTTCTGATAGTCTTTTGATTAGCTTTTACCACCATTTTTTGCTTGGATATCCAGCACACCTTGCAAAGCGTACTGCCAGAGTCCTGCCAGACACCTTCGCTTCCCCCAGGGGCGCGTGTGGCTGGGGGCACGGGCAGGCAGGACACCGGGGGCCGCGGCTGGGACCCCCGGAGCCGCAGCCCGGACAAAGCAGGGGCTTTTGCACGTCATGTGTGCCCAGAGCCAGGCCCCCGTGGGACCTGACCACCGTGGCCCTGGCCAAGGCACGGCCACGGGTGGATGTGGAGACAGGGAGAGCCACAGGGACAAGGACGGTCATGGGGACAGCCATGGGGATAGGAACAGTCACGGGGACAGGCACGGTGAGGGGAATGGGGACAGCCACGGGGACATTTATGGCGATGGCCATGGAGGTGGAGACAGCCACAGGGACAGGGATGGCCACAAGGATGGCCACAGTGATGGGGACAGCCACGGGGATGACCACAGGGATGGTCATGGGGAAAGACACAGAGACGAGGACAGGAATGGGGATGGC
Organism: Mycteria americana; assembly: GCF_035582795.1. Classification (NCBI taxonomy): domain Eukaryota; kingdom Metazoa; phylum Chordata; class Aves; order Ciconiiformes; family Ciconiidae; genus Mycteria; species Mycteria americana. The sequence goes on along the minus strand of NC_134371.1, from coordinate 69,891,018 downwards.
TGCAGAGATGGCCACAGGAACAGGGACAGCCATGGGGAAAGGCACAGGGATGGCAAAGGAGACAGGGATGGCCACAGGGATGGCCACAGTTACGGGGACAGCCATGAGGATGGCCACAGGGATGGCACAGGCATCGCGTCCAGGCTCCCAGCTGCCAAACACCCCAACATCCTATGCCACTGTGTTTCCTCGGGCTGCGCTTAACTTTAACTTCTGCTATTTGTAGATATAATTGTCTCCAGGTGCCAGCAGTGGAGACGTGAACGGAACGGCAAGACCCACGCACACCAGCTCTGTGTGTGCTCCAACAGGAAAGCCTGGCAGAGGTCTTCAAGCTGCAGTTTGTTACTTGGAAACCTACAGTTACTTGGAAAATGCATGAAGTCTCACTTTTCTGTAGGAAAACCCGATGTTTATAAATTAATAAGAATACATAAGTTCAGATTTTCATTTATATTCATAAATACTTATGTTTGTTTAGAGCAGACCCTTTTCTGTAACTTTGCTTGCTACTCTTTCAGTAAACCTGAAAGCCTAAGCGTTTATAGTGCCAGTTGGTGTCTTTAAAATTAAGTTTAATGTTCATTTAATGATTTATGGTGAACTTGCC